>NW_027335045.1:0-1479 GCF_000331145.2 Cicer arietinum
CTTAAGTCGGTTATTAATATACCCGCGTTAGACAAGTGTGTTAAATATTTACAAAATTGCCATCGCTTCATTTTATTAAATGGCATAAATATTTACAAAATTGCCACCGCCTCATTTTATGTTTTATCCTTAAGTCGGTTATTAATATACCCGCGTTAGACAACTGTTAAATATTTACAAAATTGCCACTGCCTCATTTTATTAAATGACATAAATATTTACAAAATTGCCACCGCCTCATTTTATGTTTTATCCTTAAGTCGGTTATTAATATACCCGCGTTAGACAAGTGTGTTAAATATTTACAAAATTGCCATTGCTTCATTTTATTAAATGGCATAAATATTTACAAAATTGCCACCGCCTCATTTTATGTTTTATCCTTAAGTCGGTTATTAATATACCCGCGTTAGACAAGTGTGTTAAATATTTACAAAATTGCCATTGCTTCATTTTATTAAATGGCATAAATATTTACAAAATTGCCACCGCCTCATTTTATGTTTTATCCTTAAGTCGGTTATTAATATACCCGCGTTAGACAAGTGTGTTAAATATTTACAAAATTGCCATTGCTTCATTTTATTAAATGGCATAAATATTTACAAAATTGCCACCGCCTCATTTTATGTTTTATCCTTAAGTCGGTTATTAATATACCCGCGTTAGACAAGTGTGTTAAATATTTACAAAATTGCCATTGCTTCATTTTATTAAATGGCATAAATATTTACAAAATTGCCACCGCCTCATTTTATGTTTTATCCTTAAGTCGGTTATTAATATACCCGCGTTAGACAAGTGTGTTAAATATTTACAAAATTGCCATTGCTTCATTTTATTAAATGGCATAAATATTTACAAAATTGCCACCGCCTCATTTTATGTTTTATCCTTAAGTCGGTTATTAATATACCCGCGTTAGACAAGTGTGTTAAATATTTACAAAATTGCCATTGCTTCATTTTATTAAATGGCATAAATATTTACAAAATTGCCACCGCCTCATTTTATGTTTTATCCTTAAGTCGGTTATTAATATACCCGCGTTAGACAAGTGTGTTAAATATTTACAAAATTGCCATTGCTTCATTTTATTAAATGGCATAAATATTTACAAAATTGCCACCGCCTCATTTTATGTTTTATCCTTAAGTCGGTTATTAATATACCCGCGTTAGACAAGTGTGTTAAATATTTACAAAATTGCCATTGCTTCATTTTATTAAATGGCATAAATATTTACAAAATTGCCACCGCCTCATTTTATGTTTTATCCTTAAGTCGGTTATTAATATACCCGCGTTAGACAAGTGTGTTAAATATTTACAAAATTGCCATTGCTTCATTTTATTAAATGGCATAAATATTTACAAAATTGCCACCGCCTCATTTTTCCAATGACACAAACAAGCCTATTGGATGCACAAGATTGGTTAAAAACCTTAATTGGACAAGAATAAGCCAATGGAGGACGAA
>NW_027335046.1:0-1230 GCF_000331145.2 Cicer arietinum
TTCGTCCTCCCTAGGCTTATTCTTGTCCAATTAGGGTTTTTAACAAACCTTGTGCATCCAATACGTTCATTTGTGTCATTGGATGAACACTAAGGTCATTTTAATCCTCCCTAAACTTATTCTTGTCCAACTAGGGTTTTTAACCAATCTTGTGCATCCAATACGTTCATTTGTGTCATTGGATGAACACTAAGGTCATTTTAATCCTCCCTAAACTTATTCTTGTCCAATTAAAGTTTTTAACCAATCTTGTGCATCCAATAGGTGTTTTTATGTCATTCGATGATCATCAAGGTCATTTTCGTCCTCCCTGGGCTTATTCTTGTCCAACTAGGTTTTTTTAACCAATCTTGTGCATCCAATAGGTGTTTTTGTGTCGTTGGATGAACATTTAGGTCATTTTCGTCCTCCCATGGCTTATTCTTGTCCAGTTAGGCTTTTTAACCAATCATGTGCATCCAATAGGTGTGTTTATGTCATTCGATGAACATTTAGGTTATTTTCGTCCTCCCTAGGCTTCTTCTTGTCCAATTAGGGTTTTTAACCAATCTTGTGCATCCAATAGGTGTGTTTGTGTCATTGGATGAACATTTAGGTCATTTTCGTCCTCCCTTGCCTTATTCTTGTCCAATTTGGGTTTTTAACCAATCTTGTGCATCCAATAAGTTCATTTGTGTCATTGGATGAACATTTAGGTCATTTTTGTCCTCCCTAGGGTTATCCTAGTCCAATTAGGGTTTATAACCAATCTTGTGCATCCAATAGGTGTCTTTGTGTCATTGGATGAACATTTAGGTCATTTTTGTCCTCCCTAGGGTTATCCT
The DNA here is from genome assembly GCF_000331145.2 of Cicer arietinum. Lineage (NCBI taxonomy): Eukaryota > Viridiplantae > Streptophyta > Magnoliopsida > Fabales > Fabaceae > Cicer > Cicer arietinum. The sequence goes on from NW_027335046.1 coordinate 825, forward strand.
AGTCCAATTAGGGTTTATACCCAATCTTGTGCATCCAATAGGTGTCTTTGTGTCATTGGATGAACATTTAGGTCATTTTTGTCCTCCCTAGAGTTATTCTTGTCCAGCTAGGGTTTTAAACCAATCTTGTGCATCCAATAGGTGTTTGTGTCATTGGACGAACATTTAGGTCATTTTCGTCCTCCCTATACTTCTTCTTGTCCAATTAGGGTTTTTAACTAATCTTGTGCATCCAATTGGTGTGTTTGTGTCATTGGATGAACATTTAGGTCATTTTCGTCCTCCCTTGGCTTATTCTTGTCCAGTTAGGGTTTTTATCCAATCTTGTGCATCCAAAAAGTTCCTTTGTGTCATTGGATGAACATTTAGGTCATTTTCGTCCTCCCTAGGTTTATCCTAGTCCAAT
>NW_027335047.1:0-1441 GCF_000331145.2 Cicer arietinum
GATGAACATTTAGGTCATTTTCGTCCTTCCTAGACTTATTCTTGTCTAACTAGGGTTTTTAACGAAACTTGTGCATCCAATAGTTGTGTTTGTGTCATTGGATGAACATTTAGATCATTTTCGTCCTCCCTAGATTTGTTCTAGTCCAATTATGGTTTTTAACCAATTTTGTGCGTCCAATAGGTGTGTTTGTGTCATTGGATGAACATTTAGGTCATTTTCGTCCTACCTAGACTTATTCTTGTCCAACTAGGGTTTTTAACCAATCTTGTGCATCCAATAGGTGTATTTGTGTCATTGGATGAACATTTAGGTCATTTTCGTCCTACCTAGACATATTCTTGTCCAACTAGGGTTTTTAACCAATCTTGTGCATCCAATAGTTGTGTTTGTGTCATTGGATGAACATTTAGATCATTTTCGTCCTCCCTAGATTTGTTCTAGTCCAATTATGGTTTTTAACCAATTTTGTGCATCCAATAGGTGTGTTTGTGTCATTGGATGAACATTTAGGTCATTTTCGTCCTACCTAGACTTATTCTTGTCCAACTAGGGTTTTTAACCAATCTTGTTCATCCAATACGTTCATTTGTGTCATTGGATAAACATTTAGGTCATTTTCGTCCTTCATAGACTTATTGTTCTCCGACCAGGGTTTTTAACCAATCTTGTGCATCCAATAGGTGTGTTTGTGTCATTGGATGAACATTTAGGTCGTTTTCGTGCTCTTTAAACATATTCTTGTTCAACTAGGGTTTTATTTAATCTTGTGTATCCAATAGGTGTGTTTGTATCATTGAATGAATATTTAGGTCATTTTCGTCCTCCCAATGTTTATTCTAGTCCAATTATGGTTTTAACCAATCTTGTGCATCTAATAGGTGTGTTTGTGTCATTGGATGAACATTTAGGTCATTTTCGTCCTTCCTAGACTTATTGTTGTCCAACTAGGGTTTTTAACCAATCTTGTGCATCTAATAGGTGTGTTTGTGTCATTGGATGAACATTTAGGTCATTTTCGTCCTTCCTAGACTTATTGTTGTCCAACTAGGGTTTTTAACCAATCTTGTGCATCCAATTGTTGTGTTTGTGTCATTGGATGAACATTTAGTTCATTTTCGTCCTCTCTAGATTTGTTGTAGTCCAATTAGGGTTTTTAACCAATGTTGTGCATCCAATAGGTGTGTTTTTGTCATTGGATGCACATTTAGGTCATTTTCGTCCTTCCTAGACTTATTGTTGTCCAACTAGGGTTTTTAACCAATCTTGTGCATCCAATAGTTGTGTTTGTGTCATTGGATGGATATTTAGATCATTTTCATCCTCCCTAGATTTGTTCTAGTCCAATTATGGTTTTTAACCAATTTTTTGCATCCAATAGGAGTGTTTGTGTCATTGGATGAACATTTAGGTCTTTTTCGTCCTACCTAGACTTATTCTT
>NW_027335048.1:0-1280 GCF_000331145.2 Cicer arietinum
AATTTGTAAGTTTCCGACCTAGAACGATCTTTAAAGTGAACTATGACTATTAGGATCATACCATGTGATTTTTTTCTAAAATAAACTTAATGTAAGTAAGAAAAGTATCTTCACTTACACATAACAAAAACTAAATCAATAATAAAACTATTACAATTCCAAATCAAAGCAAACTAAGAATTAATACAAACCAAAGTAAAATATATAAAGTTTATCCTAATTTATTAAAATATGAATCATCTTCATGCTCTTGAGATCCTTATGATATGGTCCTAATAGTCATAGTTCACTTTAAGGATCGTTCTAGGTCGGAAACTTACAACTTTGAGTGAAAATCGCGTACGGCTGGAGAACGCGATAAACGGCGCTGCGAAACTACGATTCGGCCGATTCCAAATTGAGGTGAAAGATGACGTTCTGAAACGCAAGTTAGGCTTTTGAATCACCGAAAAACAATATATAGAACTCGAGATACGAAGGCAGGTTACTGATCACGAAAATTCAAAGAATTGGAGTATTAGGGTTTGATATAAAGGAAACTCAATATTATTATTCAGCAATGTAACAAAGTACAAAATGGCGCCACAATCTAGGGATTGATAAGCCAAAAAGAACGCCACAAGGATTAACAGCCTTGATAAGTTCAAGACGAATTCTTTCAAGAACTCTAGAGAGCAAAGCTTCACAAAAATAATAATCAAAATCTGCCCCTCCATGAGGTTACAAATGCTTATTTATACTAAGTCTATCTCTAAACCAAAATGGGTCATAAGTGACATCATTCTCTAGGCCCATATTAGTCTTACATCTTTTTTTTATTTTTTTCTAAAATAAACTTAATGTAAGTAAGAAAAGTATCTTCACTTACACATAACAAAAACTAAATCAATAATAAAACTATTACAATTCCGAATCAAAGCAAACTAAGAATTAATACAAACCAAAGTAAAATATATAAAGTTTATCCTAATTTATTAAAATATGAATCATCTTCATGCTCTTGAGATCCTTATCACTAGGTATATTCTAGTCCAATAGGAATTTTAACCAATCTTGTGCATCCAATAGGTGTGTTTGTGTCATTGGATGAACATTTAGGTCATTTTCGTCCTCCCTAGGCTTATGCTTGTCCAATTAGGGTTTTTAACCAATCTTGTGCATCCTATAGGTGTGTTTGTGTCATTGGATGAACATTTCGGTCATTTTCGTCCTCCCTAGACTTATTCTTGTCCAATTAAGGTTTTTAACCAATCTTGTGCATGCAATAAGTTCATTTGTGT
>NW_027335049.1:0-1096 GCF_000331145.2 Cicer arietinum
CCTACTACTGGAGTAGGTAGAGCCTTGAAATCTAAGAAGTTGACTCCGAAATTCATTGGACCAAATCAGATTTCTGCACGAATTGGGCCGGTTGCTTATCGGATTGCATTACCAACGATACTGTCCAATATTCATGACGTGTTTCATGTGTCGCAGTTGAGGAAATATCTTGCAGATCCGTCTCATGTGATCGAACCAGACACAATCCAGCTAAAGGATAACCTGTCGTTCGAAGTACCACCGGTGAGAATTGATGACCGGAAGATTAAGCGATTGAGGACCAAGGATGTTTCATTGGTCAAGGTAATTTGGAACCCAATTACTAGAGATGCGACTTGGGAATTGGAGAGCAAGATGAGAGAGCAACACCCAGAGCTATTTATCGACGCATAGTTTCGAGGACGAAACTAATTTTAGGGGGGTAGTAATGTAAGACCCATAATTTTAAAGTACCATTTATGTATTTTTGGTGTATTTTAGATTTTGGCTCAGAGGCTTTTTAGCCAGAGTTAATAATATTTTGGAGTTTTTATAATCAAAAGATATTTTGATGCCGAATAGAATTTATCGTCGATAAATAAATTGAATTAAGTGCGGTGAATCCTGTACGAAGAATTTAATGCGTTACGGATGGAATGGTAATTTAACAAATATCTAGATATTTTGAGATATTTGTTAAGTTATATTTATTATGTATATATGTGTTTGTTTGGGGGGAAAAAGAAAGGAAAACTAGAAGGAAGGACAAGGAAAAGAAAATAGTATATAAAGGAAGGAAGGAAAAAGGAAGAAAGGAAAAATAAAGGAAAGAAAAAGAAAGGAAGAAAAATTCGAATTTTTCCATCTTCTTCCTCTAATCAACCGTGACCCATTTTTTCTCCTTCTCCCGTTTTCATTTTCGTCGCTTTCTTTTCTTCAAAACTAGTAACCCAAGGTTGGGTGAGAGTTAGAACAAGGATTTCGCAACTCCACTCTTCCTCTTTGATTCGAAAATGAAGAAAATCGGTATTTGAGATCCAAACACAAACCCCTAATTTTCTTCTAGATCCAAGCTTCATTTCGCGAAGAGTTAGAAGGGAAAGTTGCTCACTACCAC
>NW_027335050.1:0-1162 GCF_000331145.2 Cicer arietinum
TACAAGTCAAATTATCAGATTAAACAATATTACTTATAACAGAATATGTTTAACATGCATCTACTTTATTTAATCACATATACAGATATATCAAGATAGTAAATCAAAGGAGATAAGGGTTAGAGAAGATTGCACCAAGGATTTATACTGGTTCAGTTGTCCACTTGACAACCTACATCCAGTCCTGCAAATCCAAACAGATTTCAGATTTTCTTCTCCAATAGAAAGAATCAATTACAGATTGTCCAGTTTCCTCCCCGAAACCTATCTATCTTAATGATCTCTTTCCTATTGATCACCCTCTGATCCTTGTAGATACTCAACAACCTATCACAGAATCAAAGTACAACTCTTTATATAGTTTCTGAAAACCACATTAATCAATCGATTTACCAATCGATTTCATAAAGTAATAAACCAGACAAATCGATTTGCCAATCGATTATCGTGTGTCTTGTTTTTGCTTGAATCTTGAAACTATATAACCCAATCGATTTACCAATCGATTTTTTAAACAACATTTCTCAGTGATTATGTTAAGACTGATATGAATCGATTTCGTAATCGATTGCAGATGTTATGTTCAAACTGAAACACATATCAATCGATTCCATAATCGATTTATCAAATCTTCATAATCGATTAACAAATACTTAAAATCGATTTGGTCACACGCTCAGAGTTCACTGGGTTTTCAAAAGGTTTTGTCAATCGATTTGCCAATCGATTGAGTTTAAGTCAGTGACTCAGCTATTTTGATACGAATCGACGTGCCAATCGATTTGTATGTATTTGTCTGAAAACGTTCTTACCTGGGATTTGGTTCAATCGATTTCCCAATCGATTTCGACCAAATTTAACTTGATTGAAATATTACAACATAGATTGTCCAATCGATTTGTATGTCACAGGAAAAGTTATTTTGCAAGTGATTTTTAAGTAATCGATTTGCCAATCGATTACCCTTAAAACTGGGTTTCCACTGTGACTTATCCAATCGATTTATTTCAATCAGGTTTACTTTGTGAATTGTATAATCGATTTGTAAATCGATTACCCTCAAAACTGGGGTGCCACTGACTTGTGCATTTTCAATTTGTAATTCAGTCAGTCGATTGCCCAATCGATTATACCAACACAAACAGTTGTGTTTCCTTACACC
>NW_027335051.1:0-1064 GCF_000331145.2 Cicer arietinum
AATACCTCGGTTTACTTAATGTGCGTTTGAGGAAAATGTTTAAGTTAATTGGACGTTAAGAATAGGAAATCTCTTAATGTCTCGGTTACTTAATGTTTGTTTTTGAAAATCGTTTCAGTAAATGAGAATTAAGAATGGGGAATCTCTTAATGTCTTGTTTACTGAATGTTTTGTATGAAAATCGTTTAAGTCAAAAGTATATTAAGAATGGGGAATCTCTTAATATGTATGTTTGCTTAACGTTTTGTTTTGAAAATCATTAAGATAAATCAGTATTAAGAATGGGGAATCTCTTAATGACTTATTTATTTAATGTTGTTTTGAAAATCGTTTAAGTTAACTGGGCGTTAAGAATGGGGAATCTCTTAATGTCTTGGTTACTTAATGTTGGTTGTGAAGGTCGTTTAAGTTAAATGGGTATTAAAAATGGGGAATCTTTTAATATCTGCATTTGCTTAACGATTGTTGTGGATGGAGTCTGTGTATGCTCATGCATTTCATTTTGGTAAATTGTGTTGACCCGTGATAGGTGACACCTTGGTAAACTGTACTGACCCGTGATAGGTGGTACGTTTACGGTTTACGTTTTTAGTAAATTGTGCTGACCCGTGATAGGTGGCACCTCGGTAAACAATATTGGTCTGTGATAGGTGGTACGTTTACGATTTACGCTTTTTCTTTTAGTAAATCGTGTTGACCCGTGATAGGTGACACCTCGGTAAACTGTACTGACCAGTGATAGGTGGTACTTTTATGATTTACGCATTTTAGTAAATCGTGCTGACCCGTGATAGGTGGCACCTCGGTAATTGGTACTTTGGCCTGCGATAGGCGGTACAATTATGATTTACGGCCCTTCGAGGAGGGTTTTGGTTTGGAATTCCGAGTCCATGCATTTTGGCATATACGCATTGCATTAGGGTGCTTGGCACGCGAGTCGTGTTTGATTCGAGTCTATGTGATTTATTGTGGTAATCGCGTTGAAGGTGCTAAGTGTTATCTGTTAATTATTGTGTGTAAGTATGATGGTTTTCGAAATCCCATTTGCCGTGGTAATCGCGTAG
>NW_027335052.1:0-1071 GCF_000331145.2 Cicer arietinum
AATAAGTGTAGGAAGGACGAAAATGACCTAAATGTTCATCCAATGACACAAACACACCAATTGTATCAACAAGATTGGTTAAAAACTATAATTGGACAACAATCAGCCTAGGGAGGACGAAAATGACCTAAATGTTCATCCAATGACACAACCACATCTATTGGATGCACAAGATTGGTTAAAAACCCTAATTGGACAAGAATAACCCAAGGGAGGACGAAAATGACCTAAATGTTCATCCAATGACACAAACACACCTATTGGATGCACAAGATTCGTTAAAAACCCTAATTGGACTAGAATAAACCTAGGGACGATGAAAATGACCTAAATGTTCATGCAATGACACAAATACACCTATTGGATGCACAGGATTGGCTAAAAACCCTAAATGGACTAGAATAAACCTAGGGAGGACGAAAATGACCTAAATGTTCATCCAATGACAAAAACACACCTATTGGATGCACAAGATTGGTTAAAAACCGTAATTGGACTAGAATAAACTTAGGGAAGATGAAAATGACCTAATGTTCATCCAATGACACAAATGAACTTATTGGATGCACAAGATTGGTTAAAAACCGTAATTGGACTAGAATAAACTTAGGGAAGATGAAAATGACCTAATGTTCATCCAATGACACAAATGAACTTATTGGATGCACAAGATTGGTTAAAAACCGTAATTGGACTAGAATAAACTTAGGGAAGATGAAAATGACCTAATGTTCATCCAATGACACAAATGAACTTATTGGATGCACAAGATTGGTTAAAAACCGTAATTGGACTAGAATAAACTTAGGGAAGATGAAAATGACCTAATGTTCATCCAATGACACAAATGAACTTATTGGATGCACAAGATTGGTTAAAAACCGTAGTTCGACAAGTATAAGTGTAGGAAGGACGAAAAGGTCCTAAATTTTCATCCAATGACACAAATGAACTTATTGGATACACAAGATTGGTTAAAACCCCTAATTGGACAAGAATAAGCCAAGGGAGGACGAAAATGACCAAAATGTTCATCGAATGACACAAACACGCCTATTGAATGCACATAAT
>NW_027335053.1:0-3246 GCF_000331145.2 Cicer arietinum
TTCGTCCTTCCTAGGTTTATTCTAGTCCAATTAGGAATTTTACCCAATCTTGTGCATCCAATATGTGTGTTTGTGTCATTGGATGAACATTTAGTTCTTTTTCGTCCTCCCTTGGCTTATTCTTGTCCAATTGGGGTTTTTAACCAATCTTATGCATCCAATATGTTAATTTGTGTCATTGGATTAACATTTTGGTGATTTTCGTCCTCCCTTGGTTTAATCCAGTCCAATTAAGGTTTTTAACCAATCTTGTGCATGCAATATGTTCATTTGTGTCATTGGATGAACATTTAGGTCATTTTCTTCCTCCCTAGGCTTATTCTTGTCCAATTAGGGTTTGTAACTAATCTTGTGCATCCAATAAGTTCATTTGTGTCATTGGATGAACATTTAGGTCATTTTCTTCCTCCCTAGGCTTATTCTTGTCCAATTAGGGTTTTTAACCAATCTTGTGCATCCAATATGTTCATTTATGTCATTGGATTAATATTTAGGTCATTTTATTCATCCCTAGGTTTATTCTAGTCCAATTAGGGTTTTTAACAAATCTTGTGCATCCAACAGGTGTTTTTGTATCATTGGATGTACATTTAGGTAATTTCGTCCTCCCTAGGCGTATTCATGTCGAATTAGGGTTTTTAACCAATCTTGTGCATCCAATGTGTTCATTTGTGTCATTGGATTAACATTTAGGTGATTTTCGTCCTCCCTTGGTTTATTCCAGTCCAATTAGGGTTTTTAACCAATCTTGTACCTCCAATAAGTTCATTTGTGTCATTGGATGAACATTTAGGTCATTTTCGTCCTCCCTAGACTTATTCTTGTCCAATTAAGGTTTTTAACCAATCTTTTGCATGCAATAAGTTCATTTGTGTCATTGGAGGGACATTTAGGTCATTTTCGTCCTCCCTACGCTTATTCTTGTCCAATTAGGGTTTTTAACCAATCTTGTGCATCCAATAAGTTCATTTGTGTCATTGGATGAACATTTAGGTCATTTTCGTCTTCCCTAGGTTTATTCGAGTCCAATTAGGAATTTTACCCAATCTTGTGCATCCAATAGGTGTGTTTGTGTCATTGGATTAACATTTAGGTCATTTTCGTCCTCCCTAGGTTTATTCCAGCCCAATTAGTTAGGGTTTTTAACCCATCTTGTGCATCCAAAAGGTGTGTTTGTGTCATTGGATGAACATTTAGGTCATTTTCGTCCTCCATATACTTATTCTTGTCCAATTAGGGTTTTTAACCAATCTTGTTCAAGCAATAAGTTCATTTGTGTCATTGGATTAACATTTAGGTCAGTTTCATCCTCCCTCGGCTTTTCATGTCCAATTAGGGTTTTTAACCAATCTTGTGCATCCAATAGACTTGTTTGTGTCATTGGATGAACAATTAGTTCATTTTCGTCCGCCATAGGCTTATTCTTGTCCAATTAAGATTTTTAACCAATCTTGTGCATCCAATAGACTTGTTTGTGTCATTGGATGAACAATTAGTTCATTTTCGTCCGCCATAGGCTTATTCTTGTCCAATTAAGATTTTTAACCAATCTTGTGCATCCAATAGACTTGTTTGTGTCATTGGATGAACAATTAGTTCATTTTCGTCCGCCATAGGCTTATTCTTGTCCAATTAAGATTTTTAACCAATCTTGTGCATCCAATAGACTTGTTTGTGTCATTGGATGAACAATTAGTTCATTTTCGTCCGCCATAGGCTTATTCTTGTCCAATTAAGATTTTTAACCAATCTTGTGCATCCAATAGACTTGTTTGTGTCATTGGATGAACATTTAGGTCATTTTCGTCCTCCCTAGGTTTATTCTAGTCCAATTAGGAATTTTACCCAATCTTGTGCATCCAATAGACTTGTTTGTGTCATTGGATGAACAATTAGTTCATTTTCGTCCGCCATAGGCTTATTCTTGTCCAATTAGGGTTTTTAACCAATCTTGTGCATCCAATATGTTCATTTGTGACATTGGATTAACATTTAGGTGATTTTCGTCCTCCCTTGGTTTATTCCAGTCCAATTAGGGTTTTTAAACAATCTTGTGCATCCAATAAGTTCATTTGTGTCATTGGATGAACATTTAGGTCATTTTCGTCCTCCCAAGACTTATTCTTGTCCAATTAAGGTTTTTAACCAATCTTGTGCATGCAATAAGTTCATTTGTGTCATTGGATGAACATTTAGGTCATTTTCGTCCCCCCCTAGGCTTATTCTTGTCCAATTAGGGTTTTTAACCAATCTTGCGCATCCAATATGTTCATTTGTGTAATTGGATTAACATTTAGGTCATTTTCGTCATCCCTAGGTTTATTCTTGTCCAATTTTTGTTATTAACCAATCTTCTGCATCCTATAGGTGTGTTTGTGTCATTGGATGAACATTTAGGTCATTTTCGTCCTCCCTAGACTTATTCTTGTCCAATTTAGGTTTTAACCAATCTTGTGCATGCAATAAGTTCATTTGTGTCATTGGAAGAACATTTAGGTCATTTTCTTCCTCCCTAGGCTTATTCTTGTCCAATTAGAGTTTTCAACCAATCTTGTGCATCCAATAAGTTCATTTGTGTCATTGCATTAACATTTTTGTCATTTTCATCCTCCCTAGGCTTATTCTTGTCCAATTAGGGTTTTTAACCAATCTTGTGCATCCAATATGTTCATTTATGTCATTGGATTAACATTTAGGTCATTTTAGTCCTCCCTAGGTTTATTCTAGTCCAATTAGGGTTTTTAACCAATCTTGTGCATCCAACAGGTGTTTTTGTGCCATTTGATGAACATTTAGGTAATTTCGACCTGCCTAGGCTTATTCTTGCCCAATTAGAGTTTTTAACCAATTTTGTGCATCCAATATGTTCATTTGTGTCAATCGATTAACATTTATGTTATCTTCGTGCTCCCGAGGTTTATTCCAGTCCAATTAGGGTTTTTAACCAATCTTGTGCATCCAAAAGGTGTGTTTGTGTCATTGGATGAACATTTAGGTCATTTACGTCCTCCATATACTTATTCTTGTCCAATTAGGGTTTTTAACCAATCTTCTGCAAGCAATAAATTCATTTGTGTCATTGGATTAACATTTAGGTCACTTTCGTCCTCCCTCGGCTTTTCTTGTCCAGTTAGGGTTTTTAACCAATCTTGTGCATCCAATAAGTTCATTTGTGTCATAGGATGAACATTTAGGTCATTTTCGTCCTCCCTAGGCTTATTCTTGTCCAATTAGGGTTTTTAACCA
>NW_027335053.1:4319-9706 GCF_000331145.2 Cicer arietinum
ATTAGGGTTTTTAACCAATCTTGTGCATCCACAAGGTGTGTTTGTGTCATTGGATGAACATTTAGGTCATTTTTTCCTCCCTAGACTTATTCTTGTCTAATTAGGGTTTTAATCAATCTTGTGCATCCAATACGTTCATTTGTGTCATTGGATTAACATTTAGGTCATTTTCGTCCTCCCTAGACTTATTCTTGTCTAATTAGGGTTTTAATCAATCTTGTGCATCCAATACGTTCATTTGTGTCATTGGATTAACATTTAGGTCATTTTCGTCCTCCCTAGACTTATTCTTGTCTAATTAGGGTTTTAATCAATCTTGTGCATCCAATACGTTCATTTGTGTCATTGGATTAACATTTAGGTCATTTTCGTCCTCCCTAGACTTATTCTTGTCTAATTAGGGTTTTAATCAATCTTGTGCATCCAATACGTTCATTTGTGTCATTGGATTAACATTTAGGTCATTTTCGTCCTCCCTAGACTTATTCTTGTCTAATTAGGGTTTTAATCAATCTTGTGCATCCAATACGTTCATTTGTGTCATTGGATTAACATTTAGGTCATTTTCGTCCTCCCTAGACTTATTCTTGTCTAATTAGGGTTTTAATCAATCTTGTGCATCCAATACGTTCATTTGTGTCATTGGATTAACATTTAGGTCATTTTCGTCCTCCCTAGACTTATTCTTGTCCAATTAAGGTTTTTAACCAATCTTTTGCATGCAATAAGTTCATTTGTGTCATTGGATGAACATTTAGGTCATTTTCTTCCTCCCTAGGCTTTATCTTGTCCAATTAGAGTTTTCAATCAATCTTGTGCATCCAATAAGTTCATTTGTGTTATTGGATTAACATTTTTGTCATTTTCGTCCTCCTAGTCCAATTAGGGTTTTTAACCAATCTAATCTTGTGCATCCAATAGATGTGTTTGTGTCATTGGATGAACATTTAGGTCATTTTCGTCCTCCTAGTCCAATTAGGGTTTTTAACCAATCTAATCTTGTGCATCCAATAGATGTGTTTGTGTCATTGGATGAACATTTAGGTCATTTTCGTCCTCCTAGTCCAATTAGGGTTTTTAACCAATCTAATCTTGTGCATCCAATAGATGTGTTTGTGTCATTGGATGAACATTTAGGTCATTTTCGTCCTCCTAGTCCAATTAGGGTTTTTAACCAATCTAATCTTGTGCATCCAATAAGTTCATTTGTGTTATTGGATTAACATTTTTGTCATTTTCGTCCTCGCTAGGCTTATTCTTCTCCAATTAGGGTTTTTAACCAATCTTCTGCATCCAATATGTTCATTTGTGTTATTGGATTAACATTTAGGTCATTTTCTTCCTCCCTAGGCTATTCTTGTCCAATTAGAGTTTTCAACCAATCTTGTGCATCCAATAGATGTGTTTGTGTCATTGGATGAACATTTAGGTCATTTTCGTCCTCCCTAGGTTTATTCTAGTCCAATTAGGAATTTTACCCAATCTTGTGCATCCAATAGATGTGTTTGTGTCATTGGATGAACATTTAGGTCATTTTCGTCCTCCCTAGGTTTATTCTAGTCCAATTAGGAATTTTACCCAATCTTGTGCATCCAATAGATGTGTTTGTGTCATTGGATGAACATTTAGGTCATTTTCGTCCTCCCTAGGTTTATTCTAGTCCAATTAGGAATTTTACCCAATCTTGTGCATCCAATAGATGTGTTTGTGTCATTGGATGAACATTTAGGTCATTTTCGTCCTCCCTAGGTTTATTCTAGTCCAATTAGGAATTTTACCCAATCTTGTGCATCCAATAGATGTGTTTGTGTCATTGGATGAACATTTAGGTCATTTTCGTCCTCCCTAGGTTTATTCTAGTCCAATTAGGAATTTTACCCAATCTTGTGCATCCAATAGATGTGTTTGTGTCATTGGATGAACATTTAGGTCATTTTCGTCCTCCCTAGACTTATTCTTGTCCAATTTAGGTTTTAACCAATATTGTGCAAGCAATAAGTTCATTTGTGTCATTGGAAGAACATTTAGGTCATTTTCTTCCTCCCTAGGCTATTCTTGTCCAATTAGAGTTTTCAACCAATCTTGTGCATCCAATAAGTTCATTTGTGTCATTGCATTAACATTTTTGTCATTTTCATCCTCCCTAGGCTTATTCTTGTCCAATTAGGGTTTTTAACCAATCTTGTGCATCCAATATGTTCATTTATGTCATTGGATTAACATTTAGGTCATTTTAGTCCTCCCTAGGTTTATTCTAGTCCAATTAGGGTTTTTAACCAATCTTGTGCATCCAACAGGTGTTTTTTTGCCATTTGATGAACATTTAGGTAATTTCGTCCTCCCTAGGCTTATTCTTGTCCAATTAGAGTTTTTAATCAATCTTGTGCATCCAATATGTTCATTTGTGTCAATGGATTAACATTTATGTCATTTTCGTCCTCCCTAGGTTTATTCCAATCCAATTAGGGTATTTAACCAATCTTGTGCATCCAAAAGGTGTGTTTGTGCCATTGGATGAACATTTAGGTCATTTACTTCCTCCGTAGGCTTATTCTTGTCCAATTAGGGTTTTTAAGCCATAGGTGTGTTTGTGTCATTGGATGAACATTTAGATCATTTTCTTCCTCCCTAGGCTTATTCTTGTCCAATTAGGGTTTTTAAGCCATAGGTGTGTTTGTGTCATTGGATGAACATTTAGATCATTTTCTTCCTCCCTAGGCTTATTCTTGTCCAATTAGGGTTTTTAAGCCATAGGTGTGTTTGTGTCATTGGATGAACATTTAGATCATTTTCTTCCTCCCTAGGCTTATTCTTGTCCAATTAGGGTTTTTAAGCCATAGGTGTGTTTGTGTCATTGGATGAACATTTAGATCATTTTCTTCCTCCCTAGGCTTATTCTTGTCCAATTAGGGTTTTTAAGCCATAGGTGTGTTTGTGTCATTGGATGAACATTTAGATCATTTTCTTCCTCCCTAGGCTTATTCTTGTCCAATTAGGGTTTTTAAGCCATAGGTGTGTTTGTGTCATTGGATGAACATTTAGATCATTTTCTTCCTCCCTAGGCTTATTCTTGTCCAATTAGGGTTTTTAACCAATCTTGTGCATCCAATATGTTCATTTGTGTCATTCGATTAACATTTAGGTGATTTTCGTCCTCCCTTGATTTATTCCAGTCCAATTAGGGTTTTTAACCAATCTTGTGCATCCAATAAGTTCATATTTGTAATTTTCGTCCTCCCTAGACTTATTCTTGTCCAATTAAGGTTTTTAACCAATCTTGTGCATGCAATAAGTTCATTTGTGTCATTGGAGGAACATTTAGGTCATTTTCGTCCTCCCTACGCTTATTCTTGTCCAATTAGGGTTTTTAACCAATCTTGTGCATCCAGTAAGTTCATTTGTGTCATTGGATGAACATTTAGGTCATTTTCGTCCTCCCTATACTTATTCTTGTCCAATTAAGGTTTTAACCAATGTTGTGCATGCAATAAGTTCATTTGTGTCATTGGACGAACATTTAGGTCATTTTCTTCCTCCCTAGGCTTATTCTTGTCCAATTAGAGTTTTCAACCAATCTTGTGCATCCAATAATAAGTTCATTTGTGTCATTGCATTAACATTTTTGAAATTTTCGTCCTCCCTAGGCTTATTCTTGTCAAATTACGGTTTTTAACCAATCTTGTGCATCCAATATGTTCATTTGTGTCATTGAATTAACATTTATGTCATTTTCGTCCTCCCTAGGTTTATTCTAGTCCAATTAGGGTTTTTAACCAACCTTGTGCATCCAACAGGTGTTTTTGTGTCATTGGATGAACATTTAGGCATTTTCGTCCTCCCTAGGCTTATTCTTGTCCAATTAGAGTTTTTAACTAATCTTGTGCATCCAATATGTTCATTTGTGTCATTGAATTAACATTTATGTCATTTTCGTCCTCCCTAGGTTTATTCCAGTCCAATTAGGATTTTTAACCAATCTTGTGCATCCAAAAGGTGTGTTTGTGTCATTGGATGAACATTTAGATCTTTTTCATCCTCCATACACTTATTCTTGTCCAATTAGGGTTTTTAACCATTCTTGTGCAAGCAATAAGTTCATTTGTGTCATTGGATGAATATTTAGGTCACTTTCGTCCTCCCTCGGCTTTTCCTTGTCAAATTGGGTTTTTAACCAATCTTGGGCATCCGATAAGTTCATTTGTGTCAATTGGATAAACATTAGGTCATTTTTGTCCTCCCTAGGCTTATTCTTGTCCAATTAGGGTTTTAACCAATCTTGTGCATCCAATATGGTCATTTGTGTCATTGGATAAACATTTTTGTAATTTTCGTCCTCCCTAGGTTTATTCTTGTCCAATTAGGGTTTTTAACCAATCTTGTGCATCCAATATGTTCATTTATGTCATTGGATTAACATTTAGGTCATTTTAGTCCTTCCTAGGTTTATTCTAGTCCAATTAGGGTTTTTAAACAATCTTGTGCATCCAACAGGTGTTTTTGTGTCATTGGATGAATATTTAGGTAATTTCGTCCTCCCTATTCTTATTCTTGTCCAATTAGGGTTTTTAACCAATCTTGAGCATCCAATATGTTCATTTGTGACATTGGATTAACATTTAGGTGATTTTCGTCCTCCCTTGGTTTATTCCAGTCCAATTAGGGTTTTTAACCAATCTTGTGCATCCAATAAGTTCATTTGTGTCATTGGATGAACATTTTGATCATTTTCGTCCTCCCTAGACTTTTTCTTGTCCAAATATGGTTTTTAACCAATCTTGTGCACGCAATAAGTTCATTTGTGTCATTTGAGGAACATTTAGGTCATTTTCGTCCTCCCTACGCTTATTCTTGTCCAATTAGGGTTTTTAACCAATCTTGGGCATCCTATAGGTGTGTTTGTGTCATTGGATGAACATTTAGGTCATTTTCGTCCTCCCTAGACTTATTCTTGTCCAATTAGGGTTTTTAACCAATCTTGTGCATCCAATATGTTCATTTGTGTCATTGGATTAACATTTAGGTCATTTTCTTCCTCCTTAGGTTTATTCTTGTCCAATTAGGGTTTTTAACCAATCTTGTCCATCCAATAGATGTGTTTGTGTCATTGGATGAACATTTAGGTCATTTTCGTACTCCTAGACTTATTCTTTTCCAATTAAGATTTTAAACCAATCTTGTGCATCCAATATGTTCATTTGTGTCATTAGATTAGGCCATTTTTGTCCTCCCTAGGTTTATTCTAGTCCAATTAGGGTTTTTAACCAATCATGTGCATCCAATAGGTGTGTTTGTGTTATTGGATTAACATTTTTGTCATTTTCGTCCTCCCTAGGTTTATTCTTGTCCAATTAGGTTTTTTAACCAATCTTGTGCATCCAATATGTTCA
>NW_027335053.1:9896-11648 GCF_000331145.2 Cicer arietinum
TGTTCATTTCTGTCATTGGATGAACATTTAGGTCATTTTCTTCCTCCCTAGGCTTATTCTTGTCCAATTAGAGTTTTCAACCAATCTTGTGCATCCAATAAGTTCATTTGTGTTATTGGATTAACGTTTTTGTCATTTTCGTCCTCCGTAGGTTTATTCTTGTCCAATTAGGGTTTTTAACCAATCTTGCGCATCCAATGTGTTCATTTGTGTCATTGGATTAACATTTAGGTCATTTTCGTCCTTCCTAGGTTTATTCTAGTCCAATTAGGAATTTTACCCAATCTTGTGCATCCAATAGGTGTGTTTGTGTCATTGGATGAACATTTAGGTCATTTTCGTCCTCCATAGGCTTATTCTTGTCCAACTAGGGTTTTTAACCAATCTTATGCATCCAATATGTTCATTTGTGTCATTAGATTAGGCCATTTTTGTCCTCCCTAGGTTTATTCTAGTCCAATTAGGGTTTTTAACCAATCATGTGCATCCAATAGGTGTGTTTGTGTTATTGGATTAACATTTTTGTCATTTTCGTCCTCCCTAGGTTTATTCTTGTCCAATTAGGGTTTTTAACCCATCTTGTGCATCCATTATGTTCAATTGTTTCATTGGATTAACATTTAGGTCATTTTCGTCCTCCCTAGGTTTATTCTAGTCCAATTTTAGGGTTTTTAACCAATCTTGTGCATCCAATATGTTCATTTGTGACATTGGATTAACATTAAGGTCATTTTCGTCCTCCCCAGGCTTATTCTTGTCCAATTAGGGTTTTTAACCAATCTTCTGCATCCTATACGTCTGATTGTGTCATTGGATGAACATTGAGGTCATTTTCATCCTCCCTAGACTTATTCTTGTCCAATTAAGGTTTTAACCAATCTTGTGCATGCAATAAGTTCATTTGTGTCATTGGATGAACATTTAGGTCATTTTCTTCCTCCCTAGGCTTATTCTTGTCCAATTAGAGTTTTCAACCAATCTTGTGCATCCAATAAGTTCATATGTGTTATTGGATTAACATTTTTGTCATTTTCGTCCTCCGTAGGTTTATTCTTGTCCAATTAGGGTTTTTAACCAATCTTGTGCATCCAATAGGTGTGTTTGTGTCATTGGATGAACATTTAGATCATTTTCATCCTCCATATACTTATTCTTGTCCAATTAGAGTTTTCAACCAATCTTGTGCATCCAATAGGTGTGTTTGTGTCATTGGATGAACATTTAGATCATTTTCATCCTCCATATACTTATTCTTGTCCAATTAGAGTTTTCAACCAATCTTGTGCATCCAATATGTTCATTTGTGTCATTGGATGAATATTTAGGTCACTTTCGTCCTCCCTCGGCTTTTCTTGTCCAATTAGGGTTTTTAACCAATCTTGTGCATCTAATAAGTTCATTTGAGTCATAGTATGAACATTTAGGTCATTTTCGTCCTCCCTAGGCTTATTCTTGTCCAATTAGGGTTTTTAACAAATCTTGTGCATCCAATATGTTCATTTGTGTCTTTGGATAAACATATTTGTAATTTTCGTCCTCCCTAGGTTGATTCTTGTCCAATTAGGGTTTTTAACCAATCTTGTGCACCAAATATGTTCATTTGTGTCATTGGATTAACATTTAGGTCATTTTCGTCCTCCCTAGGTTTATTCTAGTCCAATTAGGAATTTTACCCAATCTTGGGCATCCAATAGGTGTGTTTGTGTCATTGGATGAACATTTAGGTCATTTTCGTCCTCCCTAGGCTTATTC
>NW_027335053.1:11658-12091 GCF_000331145.2 Cicer arietinum
GTTTTTAACCAATCTTGAGCATCCAATATGTTCATTTGTGACATTGGATTAACATTTAGGTGATTTTCGTCCTCCCTTGGTTTATTCCAGTCCAATTAGGGTTTTTAACCAATCTTGTGCATCCAATAAGTTCATTTGTGTCATTGGATAAACATTTTGATCATTTTTGTCCTCCCTAGACTTTTTCTTGTCCAATTAAGGTTTTTAACCAATCTTGTGCACGCAATATGTTCATTTGTGTCATTTGAGGAACATTTAGGTCATTTTCGTCCTCCCTACGCTTATTCTTGTCCAATTAGGGTTTTTAACCAATCTTGGGCATCCTATAGGTGTGTTTGTGTCATTGGATGAACATTTAGGTCATTTTCGTCCTCCCTAGACTTATTCTTGTCCAATTAGGGTTTTTAACCAATCTTGTGCATCCAATATGTTC
>NW_027335053.1:12219-13545 GCF_000331145.2 Cicer arietinum
TAGGTTTATTCTTGTCCAATTAGGGTTTTTAACCAATCTTGTGCATCCAATATGTTCATTTGTCTCATTGGATGAACATTTAGGTCATTTTCTTCCTCCCAAGGCTTATTCTTGTCCAATTAGAGTTTTCAACCAATCTTGTGCATCAAATAAGTTCATTTGTGTTATTGGATTAACATTTTTGTCATTTTCGTCCTCGTAGATTTATTCTTGTCCAATTAGGGTTTTTTAACCAATCTTGTGCATCCAATATGTTCATTTGTGTCACTGGATTAACATTTAGGTCATTTTCGTTCTCCCTAGGTTTATTCTAGTCCAATTAGGAATTTTACCCAATCTTGTGCATCCAATAGATGTGTTTGTGTCATTGGATGAACATTTAGGTCATTTTCGTCCTCCATAGATTTATTCTTGTCCAATTAGGGTTTTTACCCAATCTTGTGCATCCAATATGTTCATTTGTGTCATTGGATTAACATTTAGGTGATTTTCGTCCTCCCTTGGTTTATTCCAGTCCAATTAGGGTTTTTAACCAATCTTGTGCATCCGATAAGTTCATTTGTGTCATTGGATGAACATTTAGGTCATTTTCGTCCTCCCTAGGCTTATTCTTGTCCAATTAGTGTTTTTAACCAATCTTGTGCATCCAATATGTTCATTTGTGTAATTGGATTAACATTTAGGTCATTTTCGTCCTCCCTAGGTTCATTCTTGTACAATTAGGGTTTTTAGCCAATCTTGTACATCCAATATGTTAATTTGTGTCATTAGATTAACATTTAGGCCATCTTCGTCCTCCCTAGGTTTATTCTAGTCCAATTAGGGTTTTTAACCAATCTTATGCATCCAAAAGGTCTGTTTGTGTCATTGGATGAATATTTTGGTCATTTTCGTCCTCCCTAGGTTAATTCTAGTCCATTTAGGAATTTTAATCAATTTTGTGAATCCAATAGGTGTGTTTGTGTCATTGGATGAACATTTAGGTCATTTACGTCCTCTGTAGGCTTATTCTTGTCCAATTAGGGTTTTTAACCAATCTTGTGCATCCAATAGGTGTTTGTGTGTCATTGGATGAACATTTAGGTATTTTCGTCCTCCCTAGGCTTATTCTTGTCCAATTAGAGTTTTTAACCAATCTTGTGCATCCAATATGTTCATTTGTGTCATTGGATTAACATTTAGGTGATTTTCATCCTCCCTTGGTTTATTCCAGTCCAATTAGGGTTTTTAGCCAATCTTGTGCATCCAAAAGGTGTGTTTGTATCATTGGATGAACATTTAGATCATTTTCATCCTCCATATACTTATTCTTGTCCAATTAGGGTT
>NW_027335054.1:0-3865 GCF_000331145.2 Cicer arietinum
TAACATTTACCCATAAATTGTCGAGCTATATTGATTGATCGAAAAAGAGTCAATGAACAAATGCTGTTTGCTCGTGCAATCCTATTTGTGTGTGAAAGCGTCGAAATAAGGTAAGGGGTGAGAGAGCGTTTGAATTCATGAATATAATATATCGTTAGATGAACTGGAAAACCGTATTTCCCAACGATTCATCCGAGGCTCACTACGTATGGCAGTAGCCCTTTGAGTGATAAACTGATTAACGTAAAAATATGGGAATTGTGAGATTAAAATATGGAATAAAAATATTTATAAGGTGTTGATTGATTTAACTTTGTTAAATGTGTGGCATTTGATATTGTAACACCCCGTTTTTCAAAGCGAGGGTATAATTTTTTTTTCAAAAGAGATTCATAAAAATAAAGGAATAAAGAAGAAAATACTTTTGGATAAACATTTAAGTCGTAACACAACGACAAATAAGTCAACAGAATTTACAAGCAGCGGAAAAGTTTCTCCAAATATAATTCCAAAGCATTTACACAAATACAAATGGTACATGGAACCCATTCAAATAAGATGTCAAACTGACAATATTAGTATCAATACAGTTTTCCAAATTAAAATACTCGATCATCCTACCAAAAACTATACACCCTGAGTGATCTCCACGCGCCCCGTGAGATCCTACTCACGTAGCTCCAGTCAAGCATTCCCATCCGTAGGGTACGAACCAGTAGGATCATCCTGGCTCTCATCTGAGGGCAAAGCCCAGATTTCCACAATAGTTGTAAAGGGTCACCAACCGAAATTAACAGATAACACATAACATTTAAGTTTTAAATGCACAAAATAACCTTTCAACTAAGCATGCACCTTAAAAGGATTTTCCATATGCTAAAAGTTCATATAATGCTTGCCAATTAACAATGAACTCAAAATGAAGTTCTCAAACCATCAAGTAATACATAACTGACCAAAGCATTGATAAATCAATTGAGAAATCGATTATCTAACTCAAAATAAGGACTTTTGCTGAGCCAATCGATTGCCAAATCGATTTGGTCAGTTCTGCTGAGTTTCTGCATGACCAAATCGATTTCTAAGTCGATTTTGTCAGTTCTGATGAGTCCCTGGGTTGCCAAATCGATTTCCAAATCGATTTCGGCAGTTTTGCTGAGTTCCTGCCTCTCTGCCAATCGATTTCCAAATCGATTTCTTAAAAGATTTTGAAAGATATATTTATACAATCGATTGGCAAATCGATTAGGTCAAAATGGTGAACTTCCTGCAACTCATCCAATCGATTGGGAAATCGATTTCCCTCATCATTTTTCCAAAAATTCATAACTAACTCAATCACATTCATACATAATCTCAAATCCTAACACTTAGCACTGATAACGCAATCGCTACAACATCATTAGTTTCGAAATAGTATTGCAAGCAAACATGTTATCACCAAATTCCAAAACATAACACTTAACATTTATAACACAATTAATACAACATCATGGGTTTCAAAATGGTATAGCAATCCAACATGTTATCACCAAATTCCAAAACATAACACTTATAACACAATTACTACACATACCAAATGAACCAACAATTCACAATTTAACAGGGTGTAGTCTCTCACGGACAAACACCTGTGCAGTCTCTCACGGACAAACACAATTCCCTAAGGAACGTAAGTCGTAAACGTACTACCTATCACGGGTCCGTACCGTTTACCGAGGTGCCACCTATCCCGGGTCTGCACAACTTACCAAACGTAAATCGTAAACGTACTGCCTATCACGGGCCCGTACCGTTTACCAAGGTGCCACCTATCACGGGTCTGCACGATTTACCAAAACATACATAAGTAAACGAGACATTAAGAGATTCCCCATTCTTAATTCTCATCTAACTTAAACCAGGGCGTAGTCTCTCACGGACAAACCCCTACGCAGTCTCTCACGGACAAACGCAATTCCCGCAGGAACGTAAATTGTAAACGTACTACCTATCCCGGGTCCGTACTGTTTACCGAGGTGCCACCTATCCCGGGTCTGCACAACTTACCAAACGTAAATCGTAAACGTACTGCCTATCACGGGCCCGTACCGTTTACCAAGGTGCCACCTATCACGGGTCTGCACGATTTACCAAAACACACATAAGTAAACGAGACATTAAGAGATTCCCCATTCTTAATTCTCATTTAACTTAACGATTTTCAAAACAAAACATTCAGTAAATAAGTCATTAAGAGATTCCCCATTCTTAATACTCATTTACTGAAACGATTTTCAAAAACAAACATTAAGTAACCGAGACATTAAGAGATTCCCCATTCTTAACGCCCAGTTAACTTAACAATTTTCAAAACAAAATATTAAGTAACCGAGACATTAAGAGATTCCCCATTCTTAACGCCCAGTTAACTTAAACGATTTTCAAAACAAAATATTAAGTAACCGAGACATTAAGAGATTCCCCATTCTCAACGCCCAGTTAACTTAAACGATTTTCAAAAACAAATATTAAGTAACCGAGACATTAAGAGATTCCCCATTCTCAACGCCCAGTTAACTTAAACGATTTTCAAAAACAAATATTAAGTAACCGAGACATTAAGAGATTCCCCATTCTTAACGCCCAGTTAACTTAAACGATTTTCAAAAACAAATATTAAGTAACCGAGACATTAAGAGATTCCCCATTCTTAACGCCCAGTTAACTTAAACGATTTTCAAAACAAAATATTAAGTAACCGAGACATTAAGAGATTCCCCATTCTCAACGCCCAGTTAACTTAAACGATTTTTCACAAACAAACGCACATTAAGTAAACAAGACATTAAGAGATTCCCCATTCTTAACGCCCAGTTAACTTAAACGATTTTCAAAAAAACAAATATTAAGTAACCGAGACATTAAGAGATTCCCCATTCTTAACGCCCAGTTAACTTAAACGATTTTCAAAACAAAATATTAAGTAACCGAGACATTAAGAGATTCCCCATTCTTAATACTCATTTAACTTAATGGTTTTCAAATTCCACACAACACAACTCAAACAAATTCTCACATCAAAACACATCAATTAACAAACATCAAGTATGGACACGCCAAATACAACGAACACAATTCAACACAACATGACACCCAAATGCATCAGACTTCATTTACTCATAGTCATACACAATGACTTCAAATTCATTTACCACGAAACATTCATCAATATAAACAAAACCTAACTCTAAGGTTTTACCCGTAACGCATTAGATTCGTTTTTCCCCAAATCGATACATTAAATCCTAACAAATTCCTTCCCACACAACCACAGATAAGTCCCTAATGCAAACTAAAAGTTTGGAAGGAGCCCTTACCTTAACGTTAGCTTCAACGTGGTTTTCCGGTACCGCGAGTAAAACCGGTAAAATCTTTGCTCGCAACGTCGCCTCCAAATTGGTCCCCTAACACCGTGGAGTGGTAGTGAGCAACTTTCCCTTCTAACTCTTCGCGAAATGAAGCTTGGATCTAGAAGAAACGAAGGGGTTTGTGTTTGAATCTCAAATACCGTTTTTCTTCGTTTTCGAATCAAAGAGGAAGAGTGGAGTTGCGAAACCTTTGTTCTAACACTCACCCAACCTTGGGTTACTAGTCTTGAAGAAAGAAAAGCAACGAAAATGAAAATGGGAGAAGGAGGAAAAAAATGGCCGCGGCGCAGGGAGAGGAAGAAGATGAAGTTTTGGATTTTCTTTCCTTCCTTTTTCCTTTCTTTGTTTTTCCTTCCTTTCTATTTCCTTCTTTCCTTTATATAACCTTTTCTTTTCCTTTTCCTTCCTTCTAATTTCCTTTCTTTCTATTCTCTCCAAGCAAACATATATATATA
>NW_027335054.1:4309-7062 GCF_000331145.2 Cicer arietinum
ACCATTTCACGCATAACGCATAAAATTCTCCGTAAAGGATTCACCGCACTTAATTTAATTTATTCATCGACGAGTAATTCTAAACGGCCTCGAAATATCTTTTTGATCATATAACACCCAAAATATTATTAACTTGGGCTAAAAAGCATTCGAGCCAAAATCCAAAATACACAAAAATACATAAAGTATACTTTAAAATTATGGGTCTTACAGATATTATTGTGGTATTTGATTTATTATCGTTAAATGTGTGATATTTGGTATTATTGTGATATTGGACGTCAAATGTATTTTATGTATATATTTGATTAGACATGTTTATGTGATGTGATAATAAAAGGTGGATGCATTTTGATAAGTTTTATGTGATTATGATGATGTATAATTAATAATAATGATACTATAAATTTGTGATAAGTCTATGTGATGTTGTATGATTGATGAGATTGATGTTATAAGATTGTGATGAGTATATGTGATGACGTGTGATTAATGATAGTGATGTTATAAATTGTGATGAGAATATTGTGATTCCAATTTGTGTTTGAGATGAAGGTCTTAATGGAGTACCATAGGCCAACAAGGGGAGAAAATAAATATTGAGAATTTGTGAAGTGGAGATTATTTTGTCATCATATAGATAGGGTCTGACAAGCCTAGTGATTTCGGGAAAGTACAACTGAATGAGCCTGATCGTGGAGGTCTACATTGAACCTTAAGGCAAGACTATTAGACCTTTGAGGTATTCGGGTGGGGAATTCCTAGGTGACTTGGAGGTAGGCCTCCAAATGTCGGCAGCTACTACGCAACACACGTTTACCTCGACTGTCATGTATATGTGTCTTGGGTTGAGTTTGGGGATCTATAAAGACAGGGCCAATTTGAATTGTCCGTCCACTGGGATGGTGGCATAGTATCAAGCCTCCTAACCAAGTACTTCAGAGTTAGAGTGGTACCACATTGTGAAGTAGATTCTAAGCTCATGCATAGCATTGCATTTTATTGTGATTGTTTTGTTGTGATTAATATGTATCGTGGGTGGTGATAATCTCTCTTAGAGGATTTGATCTTAAAGTGAAATTTATTGATTTTCCTTGAGTGATTTTGACTTTTTAATGTGATATTTTCTTGACGGAATGTTTGTGTAATGATACGGTTCTATTATGATTGTTTGCGTGTTCTTCTTATTTGCATTATATTGTAATCATGATTTCGAAACTCACCTCCTTTGTTGTTTGTGTTTGACTGGCTTGGCCCTGCTTTTGTCAAATCGCAGTTATTACAGGTTAATGAATCTTGAAGTAAAGTTTTGGAGGAACCACACTCTGATAGGTGATACTAGGAATAAGGGCTTAAATTGTATTTTACTTATTTAATTTGAAATGAATTTTTGAATGAAAATCTTAGAAGTACTAGTAAGTTTTTAAATTAAATCAAGTAATAATACTTAAATCAAGCTTATTGAGATTACACTATTTTAATGGAGAAAATAAATTTAAAGTGTTCCTTTTGATTTTTGAGAAACGTGATATCCTAAGTTAAAATAAAAAGTTTTTATTTTCTTGGAAACATATTTTTATTTATCTGCTGCAAATTTTATAGAAATATAAAATAAATTATTATATATTTTATTTTTGGGTTTATGGGGTCACACTAGTGGTATCACAGCAGGCCTGTCCAATCAGGCCGGGTGGGTTGAGTGTCGATTCAATGTGAATCAAATGTTAGTCGTGTCAATTGTGTTTTCTTGTGTATTAATTATTTTCACTATCATGTTTTTTTCCTCTCGTCATATTATTGTGTTATGTGATGTATGCTTTTGTATAATTGTACATATCTTTGAAGTTACTAATTAACTATTTACTATCTTCTTACTCTAATTGTGTTGCGTTGTGGATTCTATGTTCCTATTTAAGTGATTAAATATAATAGGAAATTATTTCTTAAATTTGAATTGTTGACATAATTGAGTTAATTACCTTTTGATTGAATTTGTGTTTATAACTTTGATTCTTGCTCTTTTTGTTATAGTGGATAGTTAGAAAATATTTTTTCTATTGATGGGCTACTATATGTTTGAAATTATGAATTTAATTGATGTGATACTAATTATCGATTGATAGACCTTGTCTTTAAGGTTATTACATGATTATTAAAGTTTTGATCTTGCTAATGAAGTCAATTTAGAAAGTTAGCAGCGAGTTTGAAATATTAGGAAATTCCTATTATTAATAATAATAATTCTTGAATATTAGAGGTGTTAGAACTTTGAAGTTAAAAAAAAAAATTAGTGAAGGATTTAGAGTTGACTTATTTTGTAAAATGAAAAATAACTTTTGTTTGAATTACTCTTGATGATTTAAAAAAATTAAATTGAGTTGAATTATTATTGTTTATAAAGTAACAATAATCTATACTACTGATTTTATTTACTACTTAAAATAGATGAAAATTTACACCATATTTTACTATGTGTAATTTTTAAGAAAATAAAAAAGATTTGTTGTTATGTTGGTTTAGAGTGGTTGATGTGAATATTGAATAGCGAGTGTGTTGGGATATTTACTTTGGAATGATTTACTGACTGATTCTGATATTATGAACTCATTAAAGTTTAACTTGATATTAGAGTTTTAGATTTTAAGAACTCAATAGTGATTTATAATGGTACAAAAAAAAATGGGGGGTCATATGATAAAATGTCTATTAATTGAGAAAGAGAAGGAAAAAAAAAAAGGGGGGGGGGGGGGGGG
>NW_027335054.1:7072-13021 GCF_000331145.2 Cicer arietinum
GGGGGGCGTAATAAAAAATGATTTTAAAGCATGGATTTTAATTTTAAATCACATGAAAGTGTTGATGGTTGTATCTAAATGATTAATGTTTTCATATTTCTTTTGAAATCAATTTACGACATTCGTCATGGTTTTGAAATAGTACAAAATTAATATTATTAACAATAGTGATTCTTGAATATTCAAGGTTGGTTGAAATTTTATAGTTAGACTTTTAGAAACAAATAATTGTGAAGAGATTAAATTCGATTTATTTTATAAAAGGAAATATTTTATGTATGAATTATTGTTGACTTATTTTAGAGAATTAGATTATGTTGGAGCTGTGTTGATTCTGAAAATAATAATAAAAAAAATATATTTATGATGATTTTATTTAAAATTTAGATTAGTTACACAAGAGAAAAATAATTTACGCCAAGTTTTACTATGTGCTGTTTTAAAAAAAAAATAAATCTAAAAGATTTGTTGTAAAAATAGTTTTTAGAAATCAGGAAAAAAGGAATATAACTATTTTAGAAGTCTTGGTGAATTAGAAAATTTTGTATCTAATTCTATATACATGATTTGATTTGATTTGATTTCAAAATATAGGTTGAAAAAAAAAAATTTTATTTAAGAGTGCTTAAATAACTTGAAAGGTATTTTGGTGGTTAAGATATTAGTGAAATTTTAGTAATCTTATTGATTTTAAAAGTAGTTAAAAAAAAATCTTAATATTTATTAAGAAGTAATCCAAGGAAAAGTTTGAAATAATTGAAGTGTTTGAAATCAAATGTTAGAGTATTGATTAACCACTAAAATGATTTATGTACTACGAGATTTATTTTAGTTTTATGATTGTTATATTAACTTCGAGTAAAAATAGTTGCTTACTTTACATGCTAATTGAAAAATCTTTGTTTCAATTTTTGTTAAATGATAAAGAGTGATTATAAAAAGGTAAATTATTAATTTAATTGTGATAAATTTCTTGTTGTTGGATTGCTATGAGAATATTTTAAATCATGATGCCAATTATTCAATTACTTATATATATGCATGTATATGTGATTATGTGAAGGTGAAAGTGTTTGTGTTTCAGACGTTCTAAGTGTTGGGAATTTGTGAGTAGTTTTAGAGTAATTGAGGGTGTTTAAAGTAAAATAATTTTATATTTATTTATTTTAATTGGTGATTCATATTGATGCAATTGTACTCACTTTTGTTGTTATAACTAGTTGTAAATTACAAATAAACTACTAGGAAGGTGTAATTAAATGGGTTTTAACTTGAAGTAAGGAGTAGGAGTTGTGGCGCCGCCTTCGCACTCTTGAATCATGTTAAAGATACTTTTAATTATCCATATTTGAATTTAAATGACTATAGTTATGGTTACCTTAAGTAGTTGACTACATGAGTAGGAGGGACTAGCTACCCCGATGACTCATCGTTAATAAGAGATAACAGTAACTCATTATTTTGTTAGAAGTACCTTTTAATTTTATTTTTAAATAGTTAAAAAACATGTTCATTGCTTATATCAATTGAATGAATTTAATTATTAAATATATGTTATTGGGAAATAGTATCTCTATATTAATTTTTTTTTCTTTCTCCTTGATTATATATATAGAGTATGTTTTTATAGAGTGATTGTGAATCTATTATAATGTTATTAAGTTGTTAGATGTGTTTAATATTTTAAAATTATTGTCTTTGTCATACCTAAGTTAAATTTGTTGAATGTTTAGCGATATGATTTAGACTTTATTTTAAAGAGTAAAACTAGTATTATTTGGTTTGAAAGAAATAGTTGAAATTGACAACGTATTTGAAATGTGTTTCATTTAGCCAAACTAAATAAACTACATTATTATTTACAAAATCTATATGTATATTTCATATGTAAATTATAGTGAGTAACTCTATGGTATTTTATTTCATAATTGAATGATAAATGTCATAGGTATTTTATTTCACAATTGAACGATAAGTATTATAAGTGTTAATTGATTTATTTTGTCATGTTAGTCTATCATGCTAAGTTAATTGATTTTTACATGATGTCCTTAATTGAAGATTGAATGTCTTAAATATGTTTATAGACTAAGTTTGGATCTTGAGGGTGGTAAGTTAGATATTAGTTTACTCACCGCAAATTTCGAGGACGAAATTCTTTAACAAGGGGAGATTTATTGGATGATCAATTCCAGTAGCTTTCCAGAAACCAAAACCTCTAACACCACGATCTGGACGTTCTCCTTTTGGATATTTCCTATTTCTTTTAGTGAAGAAATATGTATGTTGCTCTCCTTCACGTTTATACATGGCTGTTTATAAACAAAAATTAACTCAATTAGTTGATATAAATACTTTTAATTTTTTTTAATAATTACATATACGTATTCCATTTGGAATGAAATATAATAAAAAATAACATATAAAAAGTTGATGTATTTGATTTAAAATTAAAAATATATACATCAGTTTTCAAATATTTATTTTATTTATATTTTATTTTAGAGGGAGAATTTTTAAGGTGAAAGCTATGGTGGACCGCATTTGTCGTTATTTTTTGTGAATAAATCTTTAAAGTTTACATGATAATTTCTAACTTAAATCGACGACATTTCTGACAATAGTTCTATTTGGTTTTTACAAACTTTCAAACCTCACACATTTTTACAATGGATAATATTTTGAAAGTTAGATAAAAAAAAAATTAAAAATGATAAAGTATACTATACCATAAAGATTATTAGGCGAATTTTGATAAACATCCACGTCATAAATTGGACCAGCAATAATATGATGATTAGCAATCTTTGGTTGTAAATAGTATTTGATTAACTCAACATCAGTTGGTAGAAACTTATAACCCGGTGGTAACAATTGTAGCACTTTGTTTAACATATTGAATATATCATTTTTATCAACTGAAAAAACAAAGAAGAAGGACGTTAATTGATGAAAAATATTATGATTAATTTTTTTTTAATAGAAAAAAATAGTGCAAAATTATATTTTAGAAATATTTGATATTAATTGAAATAAAAAATACATAATTAACAAACTCCCCTTTATTGTAATAACGGAATAAATCAAACACAATATTACCACTATCTCAAGATAATTATTTATAAAGTAAATAATTAAAATAAAATATATTTAGAATTAAATAAATATAATTAAGTACACATTTAATATTAGTCAAACACATCAAAAAAAATGATATATTAATTGGGTGTGCGTATATACACGTAAAATCGTATAAATTTTTTTTCTTTAAAATGTATATTACACTAAATACTATTATTTTTTTAAAAAAATATATCAAATAATAAAATATAATATTTATTATTTATATCACTCATGTAATCTAGTATATATAAAACTAGCGCATCATAAAAATCACCTATATAGCGAAAATTAATCACAAAGTTTATTAACATATATTTTATAATAATTTTAACATCAAAATAATTATTTAAAATCCTATTTAATTAATAAAATAGTTTATCATAAAATTTATGGTGTTACAGCTGTCGTAAAACCAAAGAGAAAACACAATAATAACCTATCGTTTGACACCGATGATCGATAACTGTCCGGAAAACTTTCTCCATTTCCACCCAAATTTGAGTATGTTATTTCATTCATTTAACTAGTCCATTAAACATAATTTTCCAGAATTTTAACAACCCCAATTTCTCTCTAAAATACCCAACTCTCTGTTTGTAGAATTCGTTATTTTGCACCGTTCTCCTTAACCGTAAGTCCGATTTGAGTGAAACCAACGCCAAAATGACCGTGTGAAAAGTGGCTATATTTTCCACTTATTGGTTTTCTGATTTATGGTAGTTTTCCTTGACCGAATTTTGAATTTCGATTTTAGAGTATCTTCTCATAATTTATTTTTAATGTTTACCAATAAAATGTCGAGTTAGATTAATTGATGGACAAAGAGTCAATGAACAAAAGCTGTCTACTCGTGGAATCCTATTCTAGTGTGAAAGCGTCGAAATAAGGTAAGGGGTGAGAGAGCATTTGAAATCATGAGTATAATATATTGTGAGATGAATGAGAAAATCGTATTTCCCAACGATTCATCTAGGGGTTGCTACGTATGGCAGTAGCCCTTTGAGTGATAAATTGATTAATGTAAAAATATGGGAATTGTGAGATTAAAATATGAAATAGAATTATTTATAAGGTGTTGATTGATTTAACTTCGTTAAATGTGTGGCATTTGATATTATTGTGATATTTGATTTATTATCGTTAAATGTGTGATATTTGGTATTATTGTGATATTGGATGTCAAATGAATTTGATGTATATGTTTGATTAGACATTTTTAGGTGATGTGATAATAAAAGGTGGATGCATTTTGATAAGTTTTATGTGATTATGATGATGTATAATTAATAATAATGATGCTATAAATTTGTGATAAGTTTATGTGATGTTGTATGATTGATGAGATTGATATTATAAGATTGTGATAAGTATATGTGATGACGTGTGATTAATGATAGTGATGTTATAAATTGTGATTAGAATATTGTGATTCCAATTTGTGTTTGGGATGAAGGTCTTAGTGGAGTACCATAGGCCAACGAGGGGAGAAAATAAATATTGAGAATTTGTGAAGTGGAGATTATTTTGTCATCATATAGGTAGGGCTTGACAAGCCTAGTGATTTCGGGGAAGTATAGCTGAATGAGCCTGATCGTGGCGGTCTACTGTTGAGCCTTAAGGCAAGACTGTTAGACCTTGGAGGTATTCGGGTGGGGAATTCCTAGGTGACTTGGAGGTCGCACTCCAAATGTCGGGAGCTACCACGCAACACACGTTTACCTCGACTGTCACATATATGTGTCTCGGGTTGAGTTGAGGGGATCTATGAGGACAGGGCCAATTTGAATTATCCGTCCACCAGGATGGTGGCATAGTATCAAGTCTCCTAACCAAGTACTTCAGAGTTAGAATGGTACCACATTGTGCAGTAGAGTCTAAGCTCATGCATAACAATGCATTTTATTGGGATTGTTTTGTTGTGATTAACATGTATCGTGGGTGGTGATAATCTCTCTTAGACGATTTGATGTTATAGTGAAATTTATTGATTTTCCTTGAGTGATTTTGACTTTTTAATGTGATATTTTCTATATGGAATGTTTGTGTAACGATACGGTTCTATTATGATTGTTTGCGTGTTCTCCTTACTTGCATTATACTGTCATCATGATTTCGAAACT
The DNA here is from genome assembly GCF_000331145.2 of Cicer arietinum. Lineage (NCBI taxonomy): Eukaryota > Viridiplantae > Streptophyta > Magnoliopsida > Fabales > Fabaceae > Cicer > Cicer arietinum. The sequence goes on from NW_027335054.1 coordinate 12,316, forward strand.
AACATTCTTTGTTGTTTATGTTTGACTGGCATGGCCTTGCGTTTGCGAAATCGCATTTATTACAGGTTAATGAATCTTGAAGTGTAAGTTTGGGAGGAACCACGCTATGGTAGGTGATATTGGGAATAAGGGCTTAAATTGTATTTTACTTTTTTTATTTGAAATGAATTTTTGTATGAAAATCTTAGAAGTACTAGTAAGTTTTAAATTAAATCAAGTAATAATACTTAAATCAAGCTTATTGAGATTACACTATTTTAATGGAGAAAATAAGTTTAAAGTGTTCCTTTTGATTTTTGAGAAACGTGATATCCTAAGTTAAAATAAAAAGTTTTTATTTTCTTGGGGACATATTTTTATTTATCTGCTGCAAATTTTATAGAAATATAACATAAATTATTATATATATTATTTTGGGGTTTAGGGTGTCACAATCGTCATGTTGCAAATAAAGGACACGAAGGAATTGAGAAGCATCAAAATGAATGTTGGTAGTAGATGTAGTAAAATTATTTCGAATGTGGCCAGAATTGCGACGTATTTAGGAAAATGACTAGTGAAGCGTGAATTTGAGGTGTTAGGCATTAGACAAATGTAGGTCTTAATCAATGAATGAAATTCAAGTTGGATTTTTGTTGGAGATGTGACTCTTGAAATGAAGCACTAAATCTGAAGGAAGTTTGTGTGTTGTATGTGGTATAGTTCT
>NW_027335055.1:0-14746 GCF_000331145.2 Cicer arietinum
GTTTTTAGTTAATATATTAATAATATAAAAATATTTTAATAAACAATTTTAATTAACTTTTATCAAAATTATAGATAAAGATTCTACCTGCATGATTGCTTTACGTGTACTGATATTAAAAATTTATTGTTCTAATATAATTTTTTTTATCTAGTTATATTGTAAGGTTGATTATTTAAATTCTTTATTCAATATTTAGATATCTCTCTGATTCTTTTTTTTTTGTAGAATGAACAGGATTTGGTATAGTGCATAAAACTAAAAAAATATTTTCGAAACACAAATTTCGAATTTCAAAAACACAATTATTTATCAAAGCTTTCAAGTTTTCCAACATATAAAGTTCGAATTTTCTATAACACATTTATATTACAGAAAACTTAAAAAGTTTTTTGAAAGTTAAATGTGTTACAGATAACATGAAAACAAAATTCCAGAACACAAAAGTCGATATTTTATAAATACATTTGAGTTTCAGAAAAATATTTTTAAGGCAAATAAATATAATGCAAATTTCATCAAATTTATAACTTTAATGCAAATTCATAACAAAAGGAATATATTTCTTATTGGCTATAGAGCTATGATACTTATTCCTTCAATGATGTTTCCCTTAGGGTTCAATATGATATTTGCTTATAATTTATACTACTTGAAATTTATGAAGAATGAACAGGGTTTGGTATAGTGCATGTATATTTTCCATTATAGAGGTAAGAAGTGTTGGAACCAAGTTGGTTTTCCACTTATAGTTTTGAAGTTAACAAAAGTATTTTATGAGAACAATAAATTTGGATTAATGGCTTCGTTAAGTATGCAAAAATTAAAAGAAGAAAATCAGAGGAAAGTCACTAGAGGATGAGATTAGTGGAACACAAAGTATACATGTCTTCCGCTAAACATATGCCTCTAAAAGTAACATGTCTTTGAAGGTTACGAAGATTTCCTTGGTGTGATGTTTGGGTCTGAAGTCTAGGTCTGATGTTTGCGTCTAAAGATTGGGTCTGAAGAATGGCTCTAAAACTACGTCTAAAAGAGCGTTGTAAAAGACCTCCTTAACTTATTTTTTTAAAGCCTATTACAACGCTATTTGAAAGATCGTTGTAAAAGACCTCCTTAACTTAATTTTTAATAACCTATTACAGCGCTTTTTAATATTAACTTTTCATTTGAAGTTAGTTATTTAATTAATATTATTTCATTTTTATTTTGATAGTGACGTTATTGTATTGATTGAGAAGAGTTGTTATTTGTTCATAACTTTCAAGTCAAACACTACTCTATATAAAGTAATTATATAATTTCTTTTAAATACAAATTAGTATTTTCTACATTAGTATTGAAAAAAGTTAAATTCAGCCCAAAAAAAGATTAAATGGTTATAAAATATTTTCAAAAAATTAAAATTTTATTCTAAAATGTCGAATATAATATTTTTATAGTTTGTTATAATATTATTTTTAAAGTTTAATGTTAGTAAAATTTGTTAAAAAAGTGTCAGTAAAATATTTGTACTGTAAAATTTTTACTCAAATTAAAATGTTATCTTTTTTATTGAAGTTATTTATTTTGTTATGGTTTATAATGTTAGTAAAATGTTATTTTCTTAAGAAATTGTAAATTTTTTCAAAAACCAAATAGTACCTATTTAAAAGAAAGCAAGTTCATAATATTGATCTAATTATGAAATATGTAATATTATATATATAAAATACGTTAAGATTATTTTCAAAAGACATAAAATATTCATATTTTAAAATGCTATAGTAGAGTTGTAAAGAAAAAAAAAATTAAATAGAAATTACATTGTTAATGTATGTATAATAAATAAAATTTAAAGCATGTAAAAAATGTATTCATTTTATTGTAATTATTTTTAAAAAAATATAAGTTAATTTTTAATAGCCTATTACATAGCTCTTTGAAAGAGCGCTGTAAAAGACCTCATTAACTTATTTTTTAAAAGCCTATTACAACGCTCTTTCAAAGAGCGCTGTAAAACACCTCCTTAACTTATTTTTTAAAAGTCTATTACAACGCTTTTTCAACAAGCGCTTTAAAAGACCTCTTAGCTTAGTATAAAACAAAGCTTTGTGACTTCCTTATTTTTTTAAAGGCTTTTATAGTGCTTATTAACAAAAGCGGTGTAAAAGACCTCCTTAACTTATTTTTTAAAAGCCTATTACAACGCTCTTTGAAAGAGCGCTGTAAAAGACCTCCTTAACTTATTTTTTAAAAGCCTATTACAACGCTTTTTCAACAAGCGCTTTAAAAGACCTCTTAGCTTAGTATAAAACAAAGCTTTGTGACTTCCTTATTTTTTTAAAGGCTTTTATAGTGCTTATTAACAAAAGCGGTGTAAAAGACCTCCTTAACTTATTTTTTAAAAGTCTATTACAACGCTTTTTCAACAAGCGCTTTAAAAGACCTCTTAGCTTAGTATAAAACAAAGCTTTGTGACTTCCTTATTTTTTTAAAGGCTTTTATAGTGCTTATTAACAAAAGCGGTGTAAAAGACCTCCTTAACTTATTTTTTAAAAGTCTATTACAACGCTTTTTCAACAAGCGCTTTAAAAGACCTCTTAGCTTAGTATAAAACAAAGCTTTGTGACTTCCTTATTTTTTTAAAGGCTTTTATAGTGCTTATTAACAAAAGCGGTGTAAAAGACCTCCTTAACTTATTTTTTAAAAGTCTATTACAACGCTTTTTCAACAAGCGCTTTAAAAGACCTCTTAGCTTAGTATAAAACAAAGCTTTGTGACTTCCTTATTTTTTTAAAGGCTTTTATAGTGCTTATTAACAAAAGCGGTGTAAAAGACCTCCTTAACTTATTTTTTAAAAGTCTATTACAACGCTTTTTCAACAAGCGCTTTAAAAGACCTCTTAGCTTAGTATAAAACAAAGCTTTGTGACTTCCTTATTTTTTTAAAGGCTTTTATAGTGCTTATTAACAAAAGCGGTGTAAAAGACCTCCTTAACTTATTTTTTAAAAGTCTATTACAACGCTTTTTCAACAAGCGCTTTAAAAGACCTCTTAGCTTAGTATAAAACAAAGCTTTGTGACTTCCTTATTTTTTTAAAGGCTTTTATAGTGCTTATTAACAAAAGCGGTGTAAAAGACCTCCTTAACTTATTTTTTAAAAGTCTATTACAACGCTTTTTCAACAAGCGCTTTAAAAGACCTCTTAGCTTAGTATAAAACAAAGCTTTGTGACTTCCTTATTTTTTTAAAGGCTTTTATAGTGCTTATTAACAAAAGCGGTGTAAAAGACCTCCTTAACTTATTTTTTAAAAGTCTATTACAACGCTTTTTCAACAAGCGCTTTAAAAGACCTCTTAGCTTAGTATAAAACAAAGCTTTGTGACTTCCTTATTTTTTTAAAGGCTTTTATAGTGCTTATTAACAAAAGCGGTGTAAAAGACCTCCTTAACTTATTTTTTAAAAGTCTATTACAACGCTTTTTCAACAAGCGCTTTAAAAGACCTCTTAGCTTAGTATAAAACAAAGCTTTGTGACTTCCTTATTTTTTTAAAGGCTTTTATAGTGCTTATTAACAAAAGCGGTGTAAAAGACCTCCTTAACTTATTTTTTAAAAGTCTATTACAACGCTTTTTCAACAAGCGCTTTAAAAGACCTCTTAGCTTAGTATAAAACAAAGCTTTGTGACTTCCTTATTTTTTTAAAGGCTTTTATAGTGCTTATTAACAAAAGCGGTGTAAAAGACCTCCTTAACTTATTTTTTAAAAGTCTATTACAACGCTTTTTCAACAAGCGCTTTAAAAGACCTCTTAGCTTAGTATAAAACAAAGCTTTGTGACTTCCTTATTTTTTTAAAGGCTTTTATAGTGCTTATTAACAAAAGCGGTGTAAAAGACCTCCTTAACTTATTTTTTAAAAGTCTATTACAACGCTTTTTCAACAAGCGCTTTAAAAGACCTCTTAGCTTAGTATAAAACAAAGCTTTGTGACTTCCTTATTTTTTTAAAGGCTTTTATAGTGCTTATTAACAAAAGCGGTGTAAAAGACCTCCTTAACTTATTTTTTAAAAGTCTATTACAACGCTTTTTCAACAAGCGCTTTAAAAGACCTCTTAGCTTAGTATAAAACAAAGCTTTGTGACTTCCTTATTTTTTTAAAGGCTTTTATAGTGCTTATTAACAAAAGCGGTGTAAAAGACCTCCTTAACTTATTTTTTAAAAGTCTATTACAACGCTTTTTCAACAAGCGCTTTAAAAGACCTCTTAGCTTAGTATAAAACAAAGCTTTGTGACTTCCTTATTTTTTTAAAGGCTTTTATAGTGCTTATTAACAAAAGCGGTGTAAAAGACCTCCTTAACTTATTTTTTAAAAGTCTATTACAACGCTTTTTCAACAAGCGCTTTAAAAGACCTCTTAGCTTAGTATAAAACAAAGCTTTGTGACTTCCTTATTTTTTTAAAGGCTTTTATAGTGCTTATTAACAAAAGCGGTGTAAAAGACCTCCTTAACTTATTTTTTAAAAGTCTATTACAACGCTTTTTCAACAAGCGCTTTAAAAGACCTCTTAGCTTAGTATAAAACAAAGCTTTGTGACTTCCTTATTTTTTTAAAGGCTTTTATAGTGCTTATTAACAAAAGCGGTGTAAAAGACCTCCTTAACTTATTTTTTAAAAGTCTATTACAACGCTTTTTCAACAAGCGCTTTAAAAGACCTCTTAGCTTAGTATAAAACAAAGCTTTGTGACTTCCTTATTTTTTTAAAGGCTTTTATAGTGCTTATTAACAAAAGCGGTGTAAAAGACCTCCTTAACTTATTTTTTAAAAGTCTATTACAACGCTTTTTCAACAAGCGCTTTAAAAGACCTCTTAGCTTAGTATAAAACAAAGCTTTGTGACTTCCTTATTTTTTTAAAGGCTTTTATAGTGCTTATTAACAAAAGCGGTGTAAAAGACCTCCTTAACTTATTTTTTAAAAGTCTATTACAACGCTTTTTCAACAAGCGCTTTAAAAGACCTCTTAGCTTAGTATAAAACAAAGCTTTGTGACTTCCTTATTTTTTTAAAGGCTTTTATAGTGCTTATTAACAAAAGCGGTGTAAAAGACCTCCTTAACTTATTTTTTAAAAGTCTATTACAACGCTTTTTCAACAAGCGCTTTAAAAGACCTCTTAGCTTAGTATAAAACAAAGCTTTGTGACTTCCTTATTTTTTTAAAGGCTTTTATAGTGCTTATTAACAAAAGCGGTGTAAAAGACCTCCTTAACTTATTTTTTAAAAGTCTATTACAACGCTTTTTCAACAAGCGCTTTAAAAGACCTCTTAGCTTAGTATAAAACAAAGCTTTGTGACTTCCTTATTTTTTTAAAGGCTTTTATAGTGCTTATTAACAAAAGCGGTGTAAAAGACCTCCTTAACTTATTTTTTAAAAGTCTATTACAACGCTTTTTCAACAAGCGCTTTAAAAGACCTCTTAGCTTAGTATAAAACAAAGCTTTGTGACTTCCTTATTTTTTTAAAGGCTTTTATAGTGCTTATTAACAAAAGCGGTGTAAAAGACCTCCTTAACTTATTTTTTAAAAGTCTATTACAACGCTTTTTCAACAAGCGCTTTAAAAGACCTCTTAGCTTAGTATAAAACAAAGCTTTGTGACTTCCTTATTTTTTTAAAGGCTTTTATAGTGCTTATTAACAAAAGCGGTGTAAAAGACCTCCTTAACTTATTTTTTAAAAGTCTATTACAACGCTTTTTCAACAAGCGCTTTAAAAGACCTCTTAGCTTAGTATAAAACAAAGCTTTGTGACTTCCTTATTTTTTTAAAGGCTTTTATAGTGCTTATTAACAAAAGCGGTGTAAAAGACCTCCTTAACTTATTTTTTAAAAGTCTATTACAACGCTTTTTCAACAAGCGCTTTAAAAGACCTCTTAGCTTAGTATAAAACAAAGCTTTGTGACTTCCTTATTTTTTTAAAGGCTTTTATAGTGCTTATTAACAAAAGCGGTGTAAAAGACCTCCTTAACTTATTTTTTAAAAGTCTATTACAACGCTTTTTCAACAAGCGCTTTAAAAGACCTCTTAGCTTAGTATAAAACAAAGCTTTGTGACTTCCTTATTTTTTTAAAGGCTTTTATAGTGCTTATTAACAAAAGCGGTGTAAAAGACCTCCTTAACTTATTTTTTAAAAGTCTATTACAACGCTTTTTCAACAAGCGCTTTAAAAGACCTCTTAGCTTAGTATAAAACAAAGCTTTGTGACTTCCTTATTTTTTTAAAGGCTTTTATAGTGCTTATTAACAAAAGCGGTGTAAAAGACCTCCTTAACTTATTTTTTAAAAGTCTATTACAACGCTTTTTCAACAAGCGCTTTAAAAGACCTCTTAGCTTAGTATAAAACAAAGCTTTGTGACTTCCTTATTTTTTTAAAGGCTTTTATAGTGCTTATTAACAAAAGCGGTGTAAAAGACCTCCTTAACTTATTTTTTAAAAGTCTATTACAACGCTTTTTCAACAAGCGCTTTAAAAGACCTCTTAGCTTAGTATAAAACAAAGCTTTGTGACTTCCTTATTTTTTTAAAGGCTTTTATAGTGCTTATTAACAAAAGCGGTGTAAAAGACCTCCTTAACTTATTTTTTAAAAGTCTATTACAACGCTTTTTCAACAAGCGCTTTAAAAGACCTCTTAGCTTAGTATAAAACAAAGCTTTGTGACTTCCTTATTTTTTTAAAGGCTTTTATAGTGCTTATTAACAAAAGCGGTGTAAAAGACCTCCTTAACTTATTTTTTAAAAGTCTATTACAACGCTTTTTCAACAAGCGCTTTAAAAGACCTCTTAGCTTAGTATAAAACAAAGCTTTGTGTCGCAAAATATATTTAGAGGCGGTTGTGAACCGTCGCAAAAGTTGGCGACGGATGGAACGACGGTTTTGTGAACCGTCGCAAAATGGCCTCGCGACGCACGAATCTGCGACAGTTGCAGAACCGTCGGAAACATCAAATTGCAACGGTTAAAACCGCCGCAAACCCTTTTTTTAACCGCCGCAAAACATTTTTTTTTCTTGTAGTGTACATATTTATCAATCTTAGTAACTATCTAAATATATTATTTAAAAGTTTATACTATAACCAGTGTATTTAAATTGCTAAGTGATCTATCTATGAGGTTTACAATAGTACCACCATAGTTTGGTTGGGATATTTTAGAAACATGGTTCTATGGAATCTAATTCAAGATAGAGTAACAGGAGATCATGAGAATTTAGAATTTATATAAATCAAATATAGATTCAATGGTTGTACTGCATACTGATTGAACCTGATAATGATAGATTAGAAATTGGGTGAATGTTGAAGAAGTTGGTAGTTGAATAATTAAGAACATTACTTGTGTCTATAGAGAGAAATTAAATAGATTGTATCATCTAACGGAAACATGACTTAAATTTCAAAATAATGATGATGATGATGATCTTAATGTTGTAACCAATTCTTGATTAGAGAAGTTTAAATTCTAATGGTAGATGTTTTAAAATTTTGTAGTTATAATACTTGATCTTATGAAAAACCACAAGAACCCTAAATTAAGCAAACTTATTAGGGGTCAAACTAGAATTTGAGTCATGTAATTCTTTCAAAAGATTAAGTGTGGAGTAAAATCATATTCTTTAGAAGGTTGATTTTCGAGGACGAAATTCTTTTAAGAATGGTAGAATTGTAAAACCCTAATTTATTTAAATTTTTACATAATTATCTATCTAAGTAACTATCGAAATATATTATTTAATAGTTTATACTATAACCCGTGTATTTAAATTACTAAGTGATCTAAATTATTCTATTGATTTAAATATTAATCGCAAGGCCTTTGGAAAGGATGGAAACACATGTCTAGCCCAAGTACATTTAAATCAAAGAAATATTTACCCTGTACCACCAAAATATTTTCAAAATACCAAAAATACATTAATTTTTTTTTTTACTATTTCACACAATCTAAAGTTATTTTTTTTTTGACAATTTTTTCATTTTCGGAGCCGTAAAAACGTTTTCTGGTAGGTCCTAGTTTTCCAGTAACTTCCGAAATACGTTTATTAAGATTTGCGATCCACAGTATGTTTCCATAAATTTATTTTTTTAGTTTTTCGGTACAAAAGGTTTATTTTGAAAAACTTAAAACAAAGTTTTCTTTTTTTTACTTTTTCACACAATCTAAAGTTATTTTTTTTCACAATTTTTTCATTTCCGGAGCCGTAAAAACGTTTTCTGGTAGGTCCTAGTTTTCCAGTAACTTCCGAAATACGTTTATTAAGATTTGCGATCCACAATATGTTTCCATAAATTTTTTCTTTTTAGTTTTTCGGTACAGAAGGTTTATTATGAAAAACTTAAAACAAAGTTTTCTGGTACATAAGAAAAAAAGGGTGTATCGGAAAACTTAATTGACAAGTTCTCTGGTACAAAACTAGATTCCAGAAAACTTCATATACAAGTTTTTCGGTACAAAACTATTTTTTTAAATTTATTTTTTAAGTTTTTTTATTTTATTAATTTTTTTAAAATGTTAACAGATATGGATAAACCGCTACTATTAATGGATTAAACATGCGTCGATACTACAAATATTTTTGACATAGATCAGGTCTGAATAAATATAATTAAGATTAATATTGTAAAAATATATTATTATGAATAATTATAATTTATTTTATTTAAGATATTTGTTACGAGGGACGCTGTTGTGAATTGGGCAAAAGAAATCGGTAAAAATAATAAATTTACTGTTATTATCAGAAGATCAGATATACAGAAGAGATAGAAAGGAAGGAGAAATAATAATAATAATAATAATAATCTATTGCTCAACTACTTCCATGTTCCACATTAAATATAAGAAAAATATTCTTGATACATTTAACGAACGATTTCAAAATAAATTATAGTAGTATAATTCAGTCAATATTTTTTAGATTGATAATTTACTATTGGCCATGAATTCAACAACAAATATTCAATAATAAATTAGTTAAATAAAAAATATTAATAATAAACGAGTTCAATAAAAATAATAATATTAATTAATGACAATTAATTCATTTTTTCTTAAATTGTTAAAAAAGAAAATGACAAATTTGGTATATATTAAAGATATGCTAAAATCATATTTGTTTACAATAATTGATTCATTTCACCATTTTGCATTTCGAAAATACTTCCAACATGCATGCACTGTTAATTTTTCATGAAGCAATAAATGTTACCTTCAATTAATAAGATATACTCTCAAATCTGTACTAAGATTAAATGAGACTTATTTTTTTAGTTAAAATGTATACGTGATCATTCTTCAAAAGTTATCTTCTCGTAAATTTGGTAATAATAATAATAATAATAATAATAATAATAATAATAATAATAATAATAATAATAATAATAATAATAGTAATAATAATAAATAATATTAATAAAATATTAATTTTAAATTTGTAAAACAAATATAAAGTCAAACTATTTTTTGGAATGCACTTTAAAATTCATTTCTTTTTGTATTTGGCAAACTTACTTGATACTTGATATGTAAATAGTAATTAAGATAAATATATCAAATTAAATAGATAAACAAATAAAAATATAAAAATAATAATTGATATAATAATAAGAAATTCAAAATCATAACAATATCTATATTAACAATAAATGAGACCTATTTTATCACATCAAATGTACACATAACCATTTTGTGAAGAGTTTTTTTTCTTTCTCGTGAATCAAATTGAATAATAAATAATTTAAATTTGTGAAACAAAATAACGTGAACCTGTTTTTTAGCAATATACATTAAAATTAACGCAAACTAACTAACTAGTATATAGTAACTAGTATGGAGTTCGGGCTAAGTACAGATAATGAATTCGTTATTATAAAATTAATTTTTTATTTTTTGTATTTATTTCAAATATTTAAATAAGTTTTTAGTTAATATATAATATTTTAATATACAATTTTAATTTACTTTTATCAAAATTATAGATAAAGATTCTACATGCATGATTGCTTTACGTGTACTGATATTAAAAATTTATTGTTCTAATATAATTTTTTTTATCTAGTTATATTGTAAGGTTGATTATTTAAATTCTTTATTCAATATTTAGATATCTCTCTGATTCTTTTGTTTTTCTGCAAGCACGAGAAATAGAAAATTTTATCATATATTCGCATATTTATATTTCTACTGTATATTTTAATAAAAAAAAATCAATTTAATCCTTTTTTAAAATAAAAATCAAACTTTATGTTTTGTGTTTCTCAAAATTTGAAAAGAAAAAAAAACTTTTCAGAATACAAAGTTAGAGTTTTCTAGAAAAAATGTTGTGTTGAAAAACTAAAAAAATATTTTCGAAACACAAATTTCGAATTTCAAAAACACAATTATTTATCAAAGCTTTCAAGTTTTCCAACATATAAAGTTTGAATTTTCTATAACACATTTATATTACAGAAAACTTAAAAAGTTTTTGAAAGTTAAATGTGTTACAGATAACATGAAAAAAAAATTCTAGAACACAAAAGTCGATATTTTATAAATACATTTGAGTTTCAGAAAAATCTTTTTAAGGCAAATTCATATAATGCAAATTTCATCAAATTTATAACTTTAATGCAAATTCATAACAAAAGGAATATATTTCTTATTGGCTATAGAGCTATGATACTTATTCCTTCAATGATGTTTCCCTTAGGGTTCAATATGATATTTGCTTATAATTTATACTACTTGAAATTTATGTAGAATGAACATAGTGCATGTATATTTTCCATTATAGAGGTAAGAAGTGTTGGAACCAAGTTGGTTTTCAACTTATAGTTTTGAAGTTAACAAAAGTATTTTATGAGAACAATAAATTTGGATTAATGGCTTCGTTAAGTATGCAAAAAGTAAAAGAAGAAAATTAGAGGAAAGTCACTAGAGGATGAGATTAGAGGAACACAAAGTATACACGTCTTCCTCTAAACATATGCCTCTAAAAGTAACATGTCTTGGAAGGTTACGAAGATTTCCTTGGTGTGATGTTTGGGTCTGAAGTCTAGGTCTGATGTTTGCGTCTAAAGATTGGGTCTGAAGAATGGCTCTAAAACTGCGTCTGAAAGAGCGCTGTAAAAGACCTCCTTAACTTATTTTTTTAAAGCCTATTACAACGCTATTTGAAAAAGCGCTGTAAAAGACCTCCTTAACTTATTTTTAATAGCCTATTACAGCGATTTTTAATATTAACTTTTTATTTAAAGTTAGTTTTTTAATTAATATTATTTCATTTTTATTTTGATAGTGACGTTATTGTATTGATTGAGAAGAGTTGTTATTTGTTCATAAGTTTCAAGTCAAACACTACCCTATATAAAGTAATTATATAATTTCTTTTAAATACAAATTAGTATTTTCTACATTAGTATTGAAAAAAGTTAAATTTAGTCCAAAAAAAGATTAAATGGTTATAAAATATTTTCAAAAAATTAAAATTTTATTCTAAAATGTCGATATATATTATTTTTATAGTTTGTTATAATATTATTTTTAAAGTTTAATGTTAGTAAAATTTGTTAAAAAAGTGTCAGTAAAATATTTGTACTGTAAAATTTTTACTCAAATTAAAATGTTATCTTTTTTAATGAAGTTATTGATTTTGTTATGGTTTATAATGTTAGTAAAATGTTATTTTCTTAAGAAATTGTAAATTTTTTAAAAAACCAAATAGTACTTATTTAAAAGAAAGCAAGTTCATAATATTGATCTAATTATGAAATATGTAATATTATATATATAAAATACGTTAAGATTATTTTCAAAAGACATAAAATATTCATATTTTAAAATGCTATAGTAGAGTTGTAAAGAAAAAAAAAATTAAATAGAAATTACATTGTTAATGTATGTATAATAAATAAAATTTAAAGCATGTAAAAAATGTATTCATTTTATTGTAATTATTTTTAAAAAAATATAAGTTAATTTTTAATAGCCTATTACATAGCTCTTTGAAAGAGCGTTGTAAAAGACCTCATTAACTTATTTTTTAAAAGCCTATTACAACGAGATTATTTTCAAAAGACATAAAACATTCATATTTTAAAATGCTATAGTAGAGTTGTAAAGAAAAAAAATTAAATAGAAATTACATTGTTAATGTATGTAATAGGCTTTTAATTCATTTTATTGTAATTATTTTTAAAAAAATATAAGTTAATTTTTAATAGCCTATTACATAGCTCTTTGAAATAGCGCTGTAAAAGACCTCATTAACTTATTTTTTAAAAGCCTATTACAACGCTCTTTCAAAGAGCGCTGTAAAACACCTCCTTAACTTATTTTTTAAAAGTCTATTACAACGATTTTTCCACAAGCGCTTTAAAAGACCTCTTAGCTTAGTATAAAACAAAGCTTTGTGACCTCCTTATTTTTTTAAAGGCTTTTATAGTGCTTATTAACAAAAGCGCTGTAAAAGACCTCCTTAACTTATTTTTTAAAAGCCTATTACAGCGCTCTTTGAAAGAGCGCTGTAAAAGACCTCCTTAACTTATTTTTTAAAAGCCTATTATATCGTTCTTTGAAAGAGCGTTGTAAAAGAGCTCCTTATTTTATTTTTTAAAATCCTATTACAGCGCTTTTTCAACAAGCGCTTTAAAGGACCTCTTAACTTAGTATAAAACAAATAATTAGTAAAATACCTATATTTGGATTTTTTTTTCCTCCAAATAATTAGTTAAATACCTATATATATATATATCAATGCTAAATTACATGATCAGATCATATTGGGATGATCAGTTAAAGTTCAAGAAAAATTCTCAATACTTAAACAATGCTTTTTCAAGTTCAATATAAGCAGAAAATCAGTTCTGACAAGTCAAACACTTAAATTACAAGAACTTAGTATAAAACAGTAAGAACAAGCTAAATATAAGGAGAAAATAAGTAGAAGCAGAAAATCAAATACAGTTCAAGCTAAATACTAAAATGCTCAATTCTGGCAGATCAAACAATAAAATTACATGAACTCAGTTCAGATTACATGACTTATATAAAACAATTAAACACATTAAGATGCCCTTCTTCTTTTCCTGGTGGGATTCACATTTGTTTGTCCATTAACGATACGAAACGATGGATTAATCAAAATTCCCTCATTATGATCATCTCTAAGATATGAACCATCATCAAGTGAATCAATTTCATGTGGTTGTGATGGTTCGTAGGGTTAGGACAACGTATTTTACAACGCTTTTACACAAAGCGCTTTAAAAGCCATGTAACATAAGGTGAGAGCGCTACATTTTACGGCTCTTGTGTTTAAAGCTAAATTTGAAACGGGACTCTAATGTCATTTGTAACACCCTAGTTTTTTTATATTTCTACATATTTATCAATCTTAGTAACTATCTAAATATATTATTTAAAAGTTTATACTATAACCAGTGTATTTAAATTGCTAAGTGATCTATCTATGAGGTTTACAATAGTACCACCATAGTTTGGTTGGGATATTTTAGAAACATGGTTCTATGGAATCTAATTCAAGATAGAGTAACTGGAGATCATGAGAATTTAGAATTTATATAAATCAAACATAGATTCAATGGTTGTACTGCATACTGATTGAACCTGATAATGATAGATTAGAAATTGGGTGAATGTTGAAGAAGTTGGTAGTTGAATAATTAAGAACATTACTTGTGTCTATAGAGAGAAATTAAATAGATTGTATCATCTAACGGAAACATATGACTTAAATTTCAAAACAATGATGATGATGAGGATGATCTTAATGTTGTAACCAATTCTTGATTAGAATGTTAGAATCTTAATGTTGTAACCAATCCTTGATTAGAGAAGTTTAAATTCTAATGGTAGATGTTTTAAAATTTTGTAGTTATAATACTTGATCTTATGAAAAACCACAAGAACCCTAAATTAAGCAAGCTTATTAGGGGGTCAAACTAGAATTTGAGTCATGTAATTCTTTCAAAAGATTAAGTGTGGAGTAAAATCATATTCTTTAGAAGGTTGAATTTCGAGGACGAAATTCTTTTAAGAATGGTAGAATAGTAAAACCCTAATTTATTTATATATTTACATAATTATCTATCTTAGTAACTATCGAAATATATTATTTAATAGTTTATACTATAACGCGTGTATTTAAACTACTAAGTGATCTAAATTATTCTATTGACTTAAATATTAATCCCAAGGCCTTTTGAAAGGATGGAAACACATGTCCAGCCCAAGTACATTTAAATCAAAGAAATATTTACCCTGTACCACCAAAATATTTTCAAAATACCAAAAATACGTTAATTTTTTTTTTTTTTTACTATTTCACACAATCTAAAGTTATTTTTTTTCACAATTTTTTCATTTCTGGAGCCGTAAAAACGTTTTCTGGTAGGTCCTAGTTTTCCAGTAACTTCCGAAATACGTTTATTAAGATTTGCGATCCACAATATGTTTCCATAAATTTTTTTTTTAGTTTTTCGGTACAGAAGGTTTATTATGAAAAACTTAAAACAAAGTTTTCTGGTACATAAGGAAAAAAGCGTGTATCGAAAAACTTAATTGACAAGTTCTCCGGTACAAAAGTAGATTCTGGAAAACTTCATATACAAGTTTTTCGGTACAAAACTATTTTTTTAAATTTATTTTTTAAGTATTTTTATTTTATTAATTTTTTTAAAATGTTAACAGATATGGATAAACCGCTACTATTAATGGA
>NW_027335056.1:0-230 GCF_000331145.2 Cicer arietinum
TTTTTAACAAATCTTGTGCATCCAAAAGGTTTGTTTGTGTCATTGGATGAACATTTAGGTCATGTTCGTCCTTCCTATACTTATTCTTGTCCAATAAGGGTTTTTAACCAATCTTGTGCATGCAATAAGTTCATTTGTGTCATTGGATTAACATTTAGGTCACTTTCGTCCTCCCTAGGCTTATTCTTGTCCAATTAGGGTTTTTAACCAATCTTGTGCATCCAATAAGT
>NW_027335056.1:542-2057 GCF_000331145.2 Cicer arietinum
TAAGGCCATTTTCGTCCTCCCTAGGTTTATTCTAGTCCAATTAGGGTTTTTAAACAATCTTGTGCATCCAATAAGAGTGTTTGTGTCATTGGATGAACATTTATGTCATTTTCGTCCTCAGTAGGCTTATTCTTGTCCAATTAGGGTTTTTAACCAATCTTGTGCATCTAATAAGTTCAATTGTGTTATTGGATTAACATTTAACCTCCCTGAATTTATTCTAGTTCAATTACGGTTTTTAACTAATCTTGTGCATCCAATAGGTGTGTTTGTGTCATTGGATGAACCTTTAGGTCCTTTTCGTCCTCAGTAGGCTTATTCTTGTCCAATTAGGATTTTTAACCAATCTTGGGCATCTAATAAGTTCATTTGTGTCGTTGGATGAACATTTAAGTCATTTTCGTCCTCCCTAGACTTATTCTTGTCTAATTCGGGTTTTTAACCAATCTTGGGCATCTAATAAGTTCATTTGTGTCGTTGGATGAACATTTAAGTCATTTTCGTCCTCCCTAGACTTATTCTTGTCTAATTCGGGTTTTTAACCAATCTTGGGCATCTAATAAGTTCATTTGTGTCGTTGGATGAACATTTAAGTCATTTTCGTCCTCCCTAGACTTATTCTTGTCTAATTCGGGTTTTTAACCAATCTTGGGCATCTAATAAGTTCATTTGTGTCGTTGGATGAACATTTAAGTCATTTTCGTCCTCCCTAGACTTATTCTTGTCCAATTAGGGTTTTTAACCAATGTTGTGCATCCAATAGGTGTGTTTGTGTCATTGGATGAACCTTTAGGTCCTTTTCGTCCTCAGTAGGCTTATTCTTGTCCAATTAGGGTTTTTAACCAATCTTGGGCATCTAATAAGTTCATTTGTGTCATTGGATTAACATTTAACCTCCCTGAGTTTATTCTAGTTCAATTAGGGTTTTTAACTAATCTTGTGCATCCAATAGGTGTGTTTGTGTCATTGGATGAACATTTAGGTCATTGTCGTCCTCCTTAGACTTATTCTAGTCCAATTAAGGTTTTTAACCAATCTTGTGCATGCAATAAGTTCATTTGTTTCATTGAATTAACATTTAGATCAATTTCGTCAACCCTAGCCTTATGCTTGTCCAATTAGGGATTATAACCAATCTTATGCATCCTATAGGTGTGTTTGTGTCATTGGATGAACATTTTGGTCATTTTCGTCCTCCCTAGGCTTATTCTTGTGCAGTTTGGGTTTTTAACCAATCTTTTGCATCCAATATGTTCACTTGTGTCATTGGATTAACATTTACGTCATTTTCGTCCTCCATAGGTTTATTCTAGTCGAATTAGGTTTTTTAACCAACCTTGTGCATCCAATAGATGTGTTTCTGTCATTGGATGAACATTTAGGTCATTTTCGTCTTCCCTAGGCTTATTCTTGTCCAATTAGGAATTTTAACCAATCTTGGGCATCTAATAGGGTCATTTGTGTCATTGGATTAACATTTAAGTTATTTTCGTCCTCCCTGAGTTTATTCTAGTT
>NW_027335057.1:0-1832 GCF_000331145.2 Cicer arietinum
AGTATAAATAGGAACAGTTCTAAATCGATTTCTGCATTCTATTTTCCAGATTTTCACTGCTTTCTCTTGTCTGCTTCATTCTTCTGTCTCTGTATCTGTTAGTATCTTCATTCTACTTTCTACCTACTTTGAATCTACATCAAATTATTGATATGGCACGTGTGAAACAGACCCAAGCTCGTACTCCATCACCCTCATCTTCTTCTACAAGTGAAACACCTTCACCCCCACCAACTTTGACTAAGAGAGTACCTATACCCACTCACAAAATTCTTGCCAAAGATAAGGGCAAGGCTCCTGCACCAATCCAAGAGAAGACGAAGAAACGTAAGGAACCCCCAACAGAGAAGCTCATGGCTGATGCGATGAAAGAAATATCTCAAAAGAGGAAGAAGAAACCTAATTCTTCACCACCTCCAAAAGAAGGTCTCAGCACCAAAGGAAAAGGAGGCACAACCATCTCTATCAACAGACTTTGCAAAGAGGAAAATTCATGAGACAAGAACCATGGATTTTGCATACTTTGATGTTGTTGAATTCACGTTTCAGAATCACCTCAGATTTCATGGATTGGAGAGTTTTCTTTCTTCTACACTTGATAGCTACCCAAGACTGATAAGGGAATTTTATTCTACTTTCAAGTTGACTGAAGAAGGGTTTACTGCTTTAGTTAAAGGAAAAAGGATTGCAATGTCCTTTGATGAGTTCTCTACTTTGTCAGGATTGCCGTTCTACGGCAAGTCTATTGATGGCAGCTCGGAAGCTGATACTGCCGATGAAGGTTGGGAAGAGACTCTTGATAGGCATACAGCAGTAAAAGACCTGATGATCGATGGGTTCGTTGAATCTATTTCATTGCCCATTGGTCAAATGAAGGTTCAACATAGGATGTTGATGTATACTCTTACGCGTATGCTGGTACCAAGATCAGGAAACCATGGAGTAGTCCAGAAGTTGGACATAATACTGTTATGGGGCTTATCTAAAGAGCTAAGGATGAGTTGGAGTTGGATTGTGCTAAGGCACATGTTGGAAGCATCTCAAAGCAAGCTAATGTTACCTTATCCACAGCTGATCACAAAAATTCTCAAACATTTCAAGGTTCCATTTGGAAATGAGGAATCTGCTAAAACCACTCTGGTGTTTGGAGAATCAATTGTGAATCAAATGCAATTGAAAAGGCTACACGGAATATGGATAAGACCTCAAGCTGCTGTTGAACCAGCACAACCTCAGCCTCAACCTGTCAATGCACCAGCTACTGCTGATTTTGTTGGCAAAATAATGGAATTCATTGAAGCTCAAATGACACACAATGCCAAAGTGTTAGAATCTCATTCCAGATTGGAAGCAAGTTTAAGGACTCTGCAAGCATCCTTGAACTCGGTTGTTCAGGATGTGGATGCGATTCAAGCACACTTAGGCATCAAGCTGTCGTTTGAAGACATCGCGGATATTGGTCGACAAGCAGCAGAAGAACCTAACCCGGATCCCCTAGATAACCCTGAGACTCACGGTGAGGAGACACCAGCTGAGGTTAATACAGCGGTCTCAACCTCTCCCATAGATGATAGTGAGGACCAACCTAGACTAGGTGATTAGGACCCTTAGGATCTATACTGTTTTGCTTTGACCTGTTATAATCATGTGATGTATAATGAATTTTGTTTCTTTTATATCATTTGGCTTAATCATTTAAGTTGCTCATTAACTGCTATGATTGTTTTTGACTTGATACGCATAAATTTCATTGCTCTGATACACTATGTTATATGATTTCAAACCCAATGCTTATGTTCTTTAACATAGGGGGAGGAATTGTTTTCTGCCTT
>NW_027335057.1:1971-2247 GCF_000331145.2 Cicer arietinum
AATTGTATGAATTGTCAATTATGCCAAAAAGGGGGAGATTGTTGGACTTTAGTCCTTTGAATCCTAATTTTGACATAATTAACAAACATACAATGTTCATACACCACATGATAAATCTAATATTTGAATTGAGCAAGATTTCAGGAACAACAATCCAATCCTACACACTTGGAACATATTGTTTGGAACACAAGAAATCAACACAAGTTGATATTTGACTGAAGCAAATCGATTGGGAAATCGATTTCATAACAAGGGTGTAAGGAAACACAACTG
>NW_027335058.1:0-1616 GCF_000331145.2 Cicer arietinum
GAATAAGCCTATGGAGGATGAAAGTGACCTAAATGTTCATCCATTGACACAAACACGCCTATTAGATGCACAAGATTGATTAAAAACCTTAATTGGACGATAATAAGCCTAGGGAGGACGAAAATGACCTAAATGTTCATCCAATGACACAAATGAACTTATTGGAAGCACAAGATTGGTAAAAAAAAACCCTAATTGGACAAGAATAAGCCTAGGGAGGACGGAACTGACCTAAATGTTAATCCGATGACACAAATGAACTTATTGGAAGCACAAGATTGGTAAAAAAAAACCCTAATTGGACAAGAATAAGCCTAGGGAGGACGAAAATGACCTAAATGTTCATCCAATGACACAAACAAACCTAAATGATGCACAAAATTCGTTAAAAACCTTAATTGGAAAAGAATAAGCCTAGGGAGGACGGAAATGACCTAAATGTTAATCCAATGACAGAAACAAACCTATTGGATGCACAAAATTGGTAAAAAAACCCTAATTGGACAAGAATAAGCCTAGGGATGACGAAAATGACCTAAATGTTAATCCGATGACACAAATGAACTTATTGGAAGCACAAGATTGGTAAAAGACCCTAATTGAACAAGAATAAGCCTAGGGAGGATGAGAGTGACCTTAATGTTCTTCCATTGACACAAAAACGCCTAATGGATGCACAAGATTGACTAAAATCCCTAATTGGACAATAATAAGCCTAGGGAGGACGAAAATGACCTAAATGTTCATCCATTGACACAAACACACCTATTTGATGCACATGGTTAATTAAAAACCCAAATTGGACAAGAATAAACCTAGGGATAACGAAAATGACCTAAATGTTCATCCAATCACACAAACAAACCTATAGGACGCACATAATTGGTTAAAAACCTTAATTGGAAAATAATAAGCGTTTGGAGGACGAAAATGACCTAAATGTTCATCCAATGACACAAACACACCTATTTAATGCACAAGATTAATTAAAAACCAAAATTGAACAAGAATAAACCTAGGGATAACGAAAATGACCTAAATGTTCATCCAATGACACAAACACACCTATTTAATGCACAAGATTAATTAAAAACCAAAATTGAACAAGAATAAACCTAGGGATAACGAAAATGACCTAAATGTTCATCCAATGACACAAACACACCTATTTAATGCACAAGATTAATTAAAAACCAAAATTGAACAAGAATAAACCTAGGGATAACGAAAATGACCAAAATGTTCATCCAATGACACAAACAATCGTATAGGATTCACAAAATTGGTTAAAAACCTTATTTAGAAAAGAATAAGCCTAGGGATGACGTAAATGACCTAAATGTTCATCAAATAAGCCGTGGGAGGACGAAAATGACCTAAATTGTCATCCTATGACACAAAGACAACTATTGGATACACAAGATTCGTTAAAAACCATAATTGGACAAGAATAAGCATATGGAGCAAGAAAATTACCTAAATGGTCATCCAATGACACAAACACACCTATTGGATGCACAAGATTGATTAAAAACCCTAATTGGACAAGAATAAGCCTCGGGAGGATGAAAATGACCTAAATGTTCATCCAATGACACAAACAAACGT
Organism: Cicer arietinum; assembly: GCF_000331145.2. Lineage (NCBI taxonomy): Eukaryota > Viridiplantae > Streptophyta > Magnoliopsida > Fabales > Fabaceae > Cicer > Cicer arietinum. The sequence goes on from NW_027335058.1 coordinate 1,609, forward strand.
ATTGGATG
>NW_027335058.1:1675-3744 GCF_000331145.2 Cicer arietinum
ATCCAATGACACAAACAAACGTATTGGATGCACAAAATTGGTTAAAAACCTTAATTGGAAAAGAATAAGCCTATGGAGGACGAAAATGACCTAAATGTTCATCCAATCACACAAACAAACCTATAGGATGCACAAAATTGGTTAAAAACCTTAATTGGAAAAGAATAAGCCTATGGAGGACGAAAATGACCTAAATGTTCATCCAATCACACAAACAAACCTATAGGATGCACAAAATTGGTTAAAAACCTTAATTGGAAAAGAATAAGCCTATGGAGGACGAAAATGACCTAAATGTTCATCCAATGACACAAATGAACTTATTGGATGCACAAGATTGAATAAAAACCCTAATTGGACAAGAATAAGCCTAAGGAGGACGAAAATGACCTAATTGTTCATCCAAAGACACAAACACACCTATTTGATGCACAAGATAAATTAAAAACCCAAATTGGACAATAAGAAACCTAGGGATAACGAAAATGACCTAAATGTTCATCCAATGACACAAACAAACCTATAGGATGCACAAAATTGGTTAAAAACCTTAATTGGAAAATAATAAGCCTAGGGAGGACGAAAATGACCTAAATGTTCATCCAAAAACACAAACAAACCTATTGGATGCACAAAATTGGTTAAAAACCTTAATTGGAAAAGAATAAGCCTAGGGAGGACGAAAATGACCTAAATGTTCATCCAATGACACAAACAAACCTATAGGATGCACAAAATTGGTTAAAAACCCTAATTGGACAAGAATAAGCCTAGGGATGACGAAAATGACCTAAATGTTAATCCGCTGACACAAATGAACTTATTGGAAGCACAAGATTGGTAAAAAAGACCTAAATTGTCATCCAATGACACAAAGACAACTATTGGATACACAAGATTCGTTAAAAACCATAATTGGACAAGAATAAGCCTATGGAGGAAGAAAATGACCTAAATGTTCATCCAATGACACAAACACACCTATTGGACGCACAAGATTGATTAAAAACCCTAATTGGACAAGAACAAGCCTACGGATGACGAAAATGACCTAAATGTTAATCCGATGACCCAAATGAACTTATTGGAAGCACAAGATTGGTTAAAAACCCTAATTGGACAAGAATAAGCCTAGGGAGGACGAAAATGATCTAAATGTTCATCCAATGACACAAACACACCTATTGGATGTACAATATTTATTAAAAACCTTAATTGGACAATAATGAGCCTATGGAGGACGAAAATGACATAAATTTTCATTAACACACCTATTGGATGCACAATATTGGTTAGAAACCCTAATTGGACAAGAATAAGCCTAGGGAGGACGAAAATGATCTAAATGTTCATCCAATGACACAAACACACCTATTTAATGCACAAGATTGGTTAAAAACCCTAATTGGACAAGAATAAGCCTAGGGAGGACGAAAATGATCTAAATGTTCATCCAATGACACAAACACACCTATTGGATGCACAAGATTGATAAAAAAAAACCCTAATTGGACAATAATAAGCCTAGGGGTGACGAAAATGACCTAAATTTTCATGAACACACCTATTGGATGAACAAAATTGGTTAAAAACCTTAATTGGAAAAGAATAAGACTAGGGACTAATTGTACAAGAATAAGCCAAGGGAAGACGAAAATGACCTAAATGTTCATCTAATGACACAAACACACATATTTAATGCACAAGATTGGTTAAAAACCCTAATTGGACAAGAATAAGCCTATGGAGGAAGAAAATGACCTAAATGTTCATCCAATGACACAAACACACCTTATGGACGCACAAGATTGATTAAAAACCCTAATTGGCCACGAATAAGCCTCGGGAGGATGAAAATGACCTAAATGTTCATCCAATGACACAAACGAACCTATTGGATGCACAAAATAGGTTAAAAACTTAATTGGAAAAGAATAAGCCTACCACTACGCGAAAAAACGGCTTTTACAGCGCTTTTTTTAACCACGAATAAGCCTCGGGAGGATGAAAATGACCTAAATGTTCATCCAATGACACAAACGAACCTATTGGATGCACAAAATTGGTTA
>NW_027335059.1:0-1586 GCF_000331145.2 Cicer arietinum
CTACATACTTGAGACAATTGCTTGGAACTCAAGAAATCAACAAAAGTTGAAAATCTACTGAGCCAATCGATTAGGCAATCGATTTTGTAAAAGGGTTGTAAGGAAACATACTGTTTGTGATTACACAATCGATTAGGCAATCGACTGGCACAATCAGTAATAAAAATTGTGCAAGTCAGAGGCAACCGGATTTGTATGCTAATCGATTGGCACATCGACTGTGAAAATCACAAAGACAAACAACTGATTGAATAAATCAATTGAGTAATCGATTGGGTAAGTCACAGGGACAATCCATTTACTAGGCTAATCGATTGACAAATCGATGTCGTAAATAAAATTTCACAAGTAACATGGCCTGTGACATACACAATCGATTGGACAATCCATTGTGAAAAATTCAATCATGATAAGATTGGTATCAATCGATTAGGCAATCGATTGAGCTAAACCAATTGGTAAAAATCTTTTTTAGAAACATGCTACCAAATCGATTGGCACTTCGATTTACTTGAAATAAGCTAAGTTCCTGTTTTAAACCAAATCGATTGGCAAATCGATTGAAACAAAAATTTGAAATTTCAGCGAACTCTTAGTATATGGCCAAATCGATTAAGTGTAGTTGTGAATCGATTATGTGACTTAGTGAATCGACTAAGTAATCGATTGTTTTGATTTCATTGTTGGAACAAAACACATGACATCGATTATGCAATCGATTCATATATAATCCGCACATAATTTTCTGAAAAGTGTATTAAAAGAATCGATTAGGAAATCGATTAGTTTATATAGTTTCAAGATTCAAGAAAAACAAGACTTGCGATAATCGATTGGCAAATCGATTAAGCCCGTTTTATCACATTAATGAATCGATTGAGAAATCGATTTATATGTTGTTTTTCAGAAACTATATAAAGAGTTTTCAATCATTTTCTCATATATACTTCAGAACACTGAAGAACTCTTAAGAACTTTTTGATAACATTCTGATATTGCTTTTTCAGATCAAGACCAAAAGATTATTCATAATCAATAAGAGAGCTGAAAAAGAATTCTTGAGAGAAAAAGACAATGATCTCACAAACACTCAAATGAACAACCAGATTATTGTGTGAGATACATTGATAGAGATTGAAGACAAACTCTGTACTTCTTTTATATCATTTTGTAACAAAGTTTTGTAAAAAGAAACAACTGTGAAAAATCCAGTTTGAAAACTGGTGGCGATCTTCGTTGATGTAAAGATCATCAGGAAGGAGTTGTACTTGATCTTGTGTGAGTCTGACAAGTGACTGCAAGGATCAAGGGGTTAAGCAATAGGAAAGAGTTTGATTTAGATAGATAGATTTCGAGGAAACTGGACAATCTGTAAAAGAGTCTCAATTCTTTCTATTAAAGAAAAAGCTGAAATCCAGTTGGATTGTCAGAACTGGATGTAGGCTGTCATACTGACAGCTGAACTACGATTAACCTTGGTGCATTCTATCCCTTATCTTTTTACTTTTCTTGTTGATCTTGTATGCTATGTTATATTTCCGCTGTGTATAAATCTGAATAAATCTTGCATCGTATGATTGTATGTT
>NW_027335059.1:1650-2043 GCF_000331145.2 Cicer arietinum
TTTGTGTCATTGGATGAACATTTAGGTCATTTTCGTCCTCCCTAGGCTTATTCTTGTCCAATTAGGGTTATTAAGCAATCTTGTGCATCCAATATGTTCATTTGTGTCATTGGATTAACATTTAGGTCATTTTCGTCCTCCCTAGACTTATTCTTGTCCAATTAGGGTTTTTAACCAATCTTGTGCATCCAATAGGTTCATTTATGTCATAAGATGAACATTTAGGTCATTTTCGTCCTCCCTAGGCTTATTCTTGTCCAATTAGGGTTTTAAACCAATCTTGTGCATGCAATAAGTTCATTTGTGTCATTGGATGAACATTTAGGTCATTTTCGTCCTCCCTAGGTTTATTCTTGTCCAATTAGGATTTTTAACCAATCTTCTGCATCCAAT
>NW_027335059.1:2442-2950 GCF_000331145.2 Cicer arietinum
TCATTGGATGAACATTTAGGTCATTTTCGTCCTCCCTAGGCTTATTCTTGTCCAATTAGGGTTATTAAGCAATCTTGTGCATCCAATATGTTCATTTGTGTCATTGGATTAACATTTAGGTCATTTTCGTCCTCCCTAGACTTATTCTTGTCCAATTAGGGTTTTTAACCAATCTTGTGCATCCAATAGGTTCATTTATGTCATAAGATGAACATTTAGGTCATTTTCGTCCTCCCTAGGCTTATTCTTGTCCAATTAGGGTTTTAAACTTAGGTCATTTTCGTCCTCCCTAGACTTATTCTTGTCCAATTAGGGTTTTTAACCAATCTTGTGCATCCAATAGGTTCATTTATGTCATAAGATGAACATTTAGGTCATTTTCGTCCTCCCTAGGCTTATTCTTGTCCAATTAGGGTTTTAAACCAATCTTGTGCATGCAATAAGTTCATTTGTGTCATTGGATGAACATTTAGGTCATTTTCGTCCTCCCTAGGTTTATTCTTGTCCA
>NW_027335059.1:2992-3937 GCF_000331145.2 Cicer arietinum
CAATTAGGGTTTTTAACCAATCTTGTGCATCCAATATGTTCATTTGTGTCATTGGATTAACATTTAGGTCATTTTCGTCCTACCTAGACTTATTCTTGTTCAATTAATGTTTTTAACCAATCTTGTGCAGGCAATAAGTTCATTTGTGTCATTGGAATAACATTTAAGTCATTTTCGTCCTCCCTAGTTTTATTCTAGTGCAATTAGGGTTTTTAACCAATCTTGTGCATCCAATATGTTCATTTGTGTCATTGGATTAACATTTAGGTCATTTTCGTCCTACCTAGACTTATTCTTGTCCAATTAAGGTTTTTAACCAATCTTGTGCATCCAATAAGTTCATTTGTGTTATAGGATGAACATTTAGGTCATTTTCGTCCTCCCTAGGCTTATTCTGGTCCAATTAGGGTTTTTAACCAATCTTGTGCATCCAATATGTTCATTTGTGTCATTGGATTAACATCCAGGTCATTTTCGTGCTACCTAGACTTATTCTTGTCCAATTAATGTTTTTAACCAATCTTGTGGAGGCAATAAGTTCATTTGTGTCATTGGATTAACATTTAACTCATTTTCGTCCTCCCTTGGTTTATTCTAGTCCAATTAGGGTTTTTAACCAATCTTGTGCATCCAATAGGTGTATTTGTGTCATTGAATGAACATTTAGGTCATTTTCGTCCTCCCTAGACTTATTCTTGTCCAATTAGGATTTTACATTTAGGTCATTTTCGTCCTCCCTAGACTTATTCTTGTCCAATTAGGGTTTTTAACCAATCATGTGCATGCAATAAGTTCATTTGTGTCATTGGATGAACATTTAGGTCATTGTCGTCCTCCCTAGAGTTATTCTTGTCCAATTAGGTTTTTTAACCAATCTTGTGCATGTTGGATTTTGATCCCTTGATTCCTAATTTTGACATAATTAATAATTCAACAATGTTCATA
>NW_027335060.1:0-1251 GCF_000331145.2 Cicer arietinum
AGCCTCCGGGCCAAAATCCAAAACACATAAAATACATAAAGTGTACTTTAAAATTATGGGTCTAACAATCCTAGTTATTGAATTCCTTTATTGAATTATTACCGAATTCTCTTTATTATTTTTGTCCTAATGTCTTAGTGACAGAACCTTTAATTCCAAAGTAACCCCTAATTCCTTAGTAGATTTAAGATTAGAATTAAACATTACCGTATAGAAATTCTCTTGTAAATTATTGCTTTGCAACTAATTTAATTGGTTTCATGACCTGCATCTATCCCTAGACTACAAATTCATGAATTTCTCATCTCAAGCATTCGTAAAGTCCACTTCCGTTTCAAAATACAAATCGTAGAACATTTTAATGTTGATCAAGCAATAAAAAGCATTAAGCACAGAGATGAGAAAAACAATTCAATAAACTCATTCATATAACTAGAAATCAAATCAGAAAAATAAGGGTTTCATCTGGTTACACTCATCCCTAACAAACAGGGTTTAGTTACTCATGACAGAGATACAAAAGATAAGGATTAAAGAAGAATTACAAGAATGATTCATGGATGATTCTTGATAAAACTGCTTCAATCGCGTTAGAAACGGCCGTCTTTGAGTTTCTATGCTAGGGCACAAGTCTCCCAAGTTCCCCAGAGTCAAAAAAAATCCCTAAAACAGTAAAAATCTGCGTTTTTATGATTCTGGTGCGCGTCGCGCGCCCCAGGCGCGCAGGGCGCGCTCCAGGCGCCATTCATATAACTAGAAATCTAATCATAAAAATAAGGGTTTCATCTTGTTACACTCATCCCTAACAAATAGGGTTTAGTTACTCATGACAGAGATAAAAGAGATAGAGATTAGAGAAGAATTACAAGAAGGATTCATGAATGATTCTTGATAAAACTGCTCCAATGATGTTAGAAACGGCCGTCTTTGAGTTTCTATGCTAGGGCACAAGTCTCCCAACTTCCCAAGAGTGAAAAAGATCCTTAAAACAGTAAAAATCTGCGTTTTTATGGTTGCTGGTGTGGGTCGCATACTCAAACATTTATTTTCCACCACACACATCAAATTTAATCCACAATTTACATTAAATTCGATCAATTCAAAAACCACGAAATCTACACCAAGTTCAATCATCAATAACCACAAATTGCCACAAAACCCAAACATAACACATGCCAAACTAATTTCCACAAACCGCAAGATCCCTATATGTACAGTCTGATCATTCTACAAAAAGAAATACAACCCAAA
>NW_027335061.1:0-3890 GCF_000331145.2 Cicer arietinum
TCACCATATTTGACAAAGCCTCCTTCCTTTAATGTCAAAGACAGGAATTTGGATTTGTCACCTGCCATGTGCTTTGAGCATCCACTATTTAAATACCATGAATGCTTAGTGGATGTCAAGCACACCTGCAACATACAATCAGAATTTTGTTTTAGGTCCCCAATTTAAATTGGGTGCTGGATGGTTAGTGCCAAACACAGATTTCTTTGCTATCCAAACTTGCTTCCATCCTCTATTGGCTAATTTTTTAAATTTGAATTTTGACACAAAATGTCCCTTTCTGCAACAGAAATGACATTTGCCATCAAAGGATGAATGTTTGTTTGGTTTAGTAAAGATGTCATACATACTCTTAGCAATAGCAGATTTTTGACCATGTTTGACATTTCTGGTTTGCATATAACCAATACCATATCTGTTTTTATTTCTTTTAACATGCATATTTGGTGTATATCCTAAACCAGATTTTTCATGAACATGTCTTTGATTGCTAAGTATGACATTCAGTTTATCTTTACTATTAACAAACTTCAATAAATCAGATTTTAATGATGCAATATTATTTTCAAGTTCAATGCATTTTGCAGATTTGTCATGTGAATCCTTTTTCAGTTGTTCACATAAATTTTCAATTTCTTATGGTCATTTTTCATTTGTTCAAGCATTTTCTTTGTGCTTAACAACTGTTTTATTAAATTCACGTAATCATCATGCAGCTCATTGAAAGCTTCTTGTAGCTCATCATAGGTTGGATTAGATTGTGAACTAACCTCATTTTCTGATTCTGAGTCGGTATTTGCCATGAGACACAAATTCGCTTCTTCTTCATCCGAAGAGGCAGAGGATTCTTCGTTGTCATTCCATGCAATATAAGCTTTTCTGGTTTTGGTGACTGGTTCCTTGCCTTTTGGTTTTGTAGCTCTATTTTTGTTCTGCAATTTGTAGCATTCTGACTTTATGTGACCCGTTTTACCACATTCATAGCATGTGATTGTCTTGTTGTCACTAATCTTAGAGCTGGATGGCTTTCTGAATTTGTTATCTTTCTTCTTCAGAAATTTCATAAATTTCTTGACAAGCAAACCAATCTCAGGCTCTTCATCAGTCTCACTGCTTGATTCATCTGAGCAACTTTCTTGTTCAGTTTTTGATTGATGCGTTTGGGCTTTCAAAGATAGTCCTTTCTTTTTCCTGCTTTCTAGTTTTGACTCATCTAGTCGATGCAACTCCATTTCGTGCTCCCTGAGTTTTCCAAATAGTGTTGCTGTGGTCATTTTTGCTAGATCTTTAGATTCAGCAATAGCAGTTATTTTGGGCTGCCATTCTCTGGTTAGACACCTCATAATCTTTCCGATCTGCTGTTCATTCTCCACCTGTTTTCCCAGTGCATGAAGGTTGTTTATCACGTGTGTAAATCTCGTATGTAGATCACTTATAGATTCATCTTTCTTCATGCTGAACAATTCGTATTCGTGCATAAGTGTATTTACGCGAGATCTTTTCACATCTGTGGTTCCTTCATGTGTTTCTTGAAGAATGTCCCAATTTCCTTTGCTGATTTACAGTTTGATACCCTAAAGAATTCTTCTGCACACAAAGCAGATGTTATAATGTTCTTAGCTTTAGCATTATAACCTACCTTCTTTTTATCGTCCTCAGACCATTCGGCTCTGGGCTTGGGAATCATCGAGTCATTTGTTCCTGCAATCTTGGGAATGTATGGTCCATTTTCAACAGCGTCAAGGATGTCTATGCCACTGGCTTCCAAGAATATCAGCATCTTGTGCTTCCAGTACATATAAGCTGTTCCATTGAATGCTGGAGGGCTTGCTAGTGATGCGCCTTCTCCCAGAAAATCAGTTGAGGCCATATTCCTTTTATGAGTTTTACCTCTCGAAAAGTCAGGCTCTGAGGCCAATTGTTGATTATTATGACCTCGAAATAATCAGAATATATCAGTCTTTAATCAAATTAAAGCAATATTACATACACAACGGAATTATAATGCGGCATACAAGATTAACAATTAAAAGTAAAAAGATAAGGGATAGAATGCACCAAGATTTATCCTGGTTTAGTTGTCAACGAGACAACCTACATCCAGTCCTGACAATCCAACTGGATTTCAGCTTTTTCTCCAATAGAAAGAATTGTGAGTTGTTTACAGATTGTCTAGTTTCCTGGAAACCTATCTATCTCTCACAATCTCTTTCCTATTGCTCACCCCTTGATCCTTGTAGTCACTCAGCAGACTCACACAAAATCAAAGTACGACTCCTTCTTGATGAGGACTCTCACCCAAGAAGATCGCCACCAGTTTCTAGCTGGATTTCTAGCAGTCGTTTTCTTTACAAAGTATTTATTTCAAACAGAATAAAAGAAGTCTTCAATCTTGAACAATGTGTCTTCTCACGAATCTGGTTATTCAATGATGGATTATGAGAACATTGTCTTTTCTCTCAAGAATACTTTTTCAGCTCTCTCAATGATTATGGATAATCTTTTTGGCTTTGATCTGAAAAAGCAATATCAGAATGTTAACAATGTGTTGTATTGTCTTAATGAGAGTTTATGAGTGTTTGTCATTTTTCATGAATTGTTAATGAGAGTTTGATTGAAAACAGTTTATATAGTTTCTGAAAAACAACTAATAAATCGATTTGCCAATCGATTCATTAAAGTTATAAAACATGTCTAATCGATTTGCCAATCGATTATCGCGGGTCTTGTTTTTCTTGAATCTTGAAACTACATAAGCCAATCGATTTGTCAATCGATTCTTTAAACAAACTCTTTTCAGTAAATTATGTTCAACTTTATATGCATCGATTTCATAATCGATTGCAGGTGTTTTGTTGAATAAGTAAAAATCACACCAATCGATTACTTAATCGATTTACTAAGTCTCATAATCGATTTACAAATACTCAGAATCGATTTGGCCACAAGCTCAAAGTTCACTGTGATTTCAAAAAGGTTCTTTCAATCGATTTGCCAATCGATTGTGTTCAAGACAGTGACTTAGCTATTTTGATGTTAATCGAAGTGCCAATCGATTTGTTTGTATTTGCCTGAAAAGTTCTTACCTGATATTTAGTTCAATCGATTTCCCAATCGATTGCAACCAAACTTAACATGATTGAAATTATCACAATAGATTGTCCAATCGATTGTGTTTGTCACAGGTCAAGTTATTTTTCAAATATTATCTAAGCAATCGATTTGCCAATCGATTACCCTAGAAATTGGATTCTCACTGTGACTTGATCAATCGATTTGCCAGTCGATTGGTTTCAATCAGTTTTACTTTGTGATGTGTACAATCGATTTGCCAATCGATTAGCCTGTAAAACAGGGTGCCACTGACTTGTGCAATTTTCATTTCTAATTGTGCCAGTCGATTGCCTAATCGATTATACAATCACAAACAGTTATGTTTCCTTACACCCTTGTTATGAAATCGATTTCCCAATCGATTTACTCAGTCAATGATCAACTTTTGTTGATTTCTTGTGTTCCAAGCAATTTGTATCAAGTGTGTAGGATTGAATTGTTGTTCCTGAAATCTTGCTCAATTAAAATGTTAGATTTATCATATGATGTATGAACATTGTATGTTTGTTAATTATGTCAAAATTAGGATTCAAAGGACTAAAGTCCAACAATCTCCCCCTTTTTGCATAAGTGACAATCATACAATTTTAACTTGAGTTGAGCATTGCAAGACATAATATTAACAACATTTCATAGCATCATATGTACCATTATCAGATTATAACATCAGAGTATCAGAGCATCCTAGCATAACAGTACACATGCTATTTATCAAAAACAGATCATTATTATATTAAAAATAATTAATAATCAGTCATCAGAGCTTAGTCATCAGA
>NW_027335062.1:0-6676 GCF_000331145.2 Cicer arietinum
CCTGGATAAATTTGTTGTGGTGTTTATTGATGATATACTGATTTATTCAAGAATGGAAGAAGAGCATGGAGAGCATTTACGCCAAGTTCTTGAGATCTTACGCGAGAAGCGACTGTATGCCAATATGTCGAAGTGTGAATTTTGGCTAGAGAAAGTGAATTTCTTGGGACATGTGATAACCAAGGAAGGAATTGCTGTAGATCCGGCTAAGATTGAGGCGGTTCTTGCTTGGAAACAGCCTCAGACTGTCACTGACATACGGAGTTTTGTAGGACTGGCAGGGTACTACAGGAGGTTTATCGAAGGTTTTGCTAAGATTGTGGCTCCACTGACACAACTTACCAGAAAAGATCAACCGTTCGCATGGACGGAGAAGTGTGAAGAAAACTTCCAGTTACTAAAGAGAAAATTGACGACCTCACCTGTATTGGTATTACCGCAATCAGAAGAACCCTATGAAGTTTACTGTGATGCATCTCACCAAGGGTTGGGATGTGTTCAGATGCAACACAAGAAAGCTGTGGCTTATGCCTCAAGACAATTGAAGATTCATGAGAGAAACTATCCTACCCATGATTTGGAGCTTGCCGCAGTTGTTTTTGCATTGAAGATCTGGAGGCACTATTTATATGGGTGCACGTTCACCGTGTTCAGTGACCATAAAAGTTTGAAATATTTGTTTGATCAGAAGAAGTTGAACATGCGCCAAAGACGATGGATGGAGACTCTCGAGGATTTTGATTTCACACTGCAGTACCACCCTGGGAAGGCCAATGTAGTGGCTGATGCGTTGAGCAGAAGAAGTGTATCGGTGTCTTCACTAATTATGGCTAGACAATAAGAGTTGTGGGAAGCTTTTAGAGACCTACACTTGAACGTAGAGTTTGCACCGGGAATTTTGAAATTCGGAATGATTAAGATTTCGAGTGGACTACTTGAAGACATTGCAAATTCTCAAAATGACGTCTTAATTCAAGAGAAGAGGAATCTAATAGTGCAAGGGAAGACGACTGAGTTCAAGATTGGGGCATATAATATTTTGCAATGTAATGGTAGGATCTGTGTACCAGAAATTACAGATATGAGGAAGACAATTTTAGAAGAGGCTCATAAGAGTAAGCTGAGTATTCATCCTGGAGCAACGAAGATGTATCAGGATTTGAGGCAAAATCATTGGTGGCTAGGAATGAAGAAACATATGGCGGAGTATGTATCAACTTGTCTAACTTGTCAGAAAGCGAAGGTGGAACATCAGCGACCTGCTGGGATGTTGCAACCCTTAGATATACCTGAATGGAAGTGGGACAACATTTCCATGGATTTTATAACCGGATTACCAAAGACAAGGAGAAAGAATGATTCCATATGGGTGATAGTGGATCGACTGACTAAATCTGCTCACTTTTTGCCGGTAAGGACCACCTATAAGGTAGATCAGCTAACGGAGATCTACATTGCTGAAATTGTGAGGTTACACGGGGTACCATCGAGTATTGTATCAGACCATGATCCGAAGTTCACATCACATTTTTGGGGAGCATTGCACGAAGCTTTGGGAACGAAGCTACGATTGAGTTCAGCTTACCATCCACAAACGGATGGACATACTGAAAGGACGAATCAGTCCTTGGAAGATCTATTGAGAGCATGTGTATTAGATGATAGGGGGAGCTGGGATGATGTACTTCCGTTGATTGAGTTCACTTACAACAATAGTTTCCACGCAAGTATTGGAATGGCACCATATGAGGCTTTATATGGGCGCAAGTGTCAAACGCCCTTGTGTTGGTATAAAGACGGTGAGAATATGATTGTCGGACCAGAGATGGTGCAACAGACCACAGCTAAAGTAAGGAAGATCAAGGAGAAAATGAAGACTTCACAAGATCGCCAGAAGAGTTACGCGGACAAGCGTCGCAGACTTTTGGAATTCGAACAGGGTGACCATGTATTTCTGAGAGTCACACCTACTACTGGAGTAGGTAGAGCCTTGAAATCGAAGAAGTTGACTCCGAAATTCATTGGACCATATCAGATTTCTGCACGAATTGGGCCGGTTGCTTATCGGATTGCATTACCTCCGATACTGTCCAATATCCATGACGTGTTTCATGTGTCGCAGTTGAGGAAATATCTCGCAGATCCATCTCACGTGATCGAACCAGACACAATCCAGCTAAAGGATAACCTGTCGTTCGAAGTACCACCCGTGAGAATTGATGACAGGAAGATTAAGCGGTTGAGGACCAAGGATGTTTCGTTGGTCAAGGTGATCTGGAACCCAATTACTGGAGATGCGACTTGGGAACTGGAGAGCAAGATGAGGGAACAACACCCAGAGTTATTTATCGATGCATAGTTTCGAGGACGAAACTAATTTTAGGGGGGGAGTAATGTAAGACCCATAATTTTAAAGTACCATTTATGTATTTTTGGTGTATTTTGGATTTTGGCTCGGAGGCTTTTAAGCCAAAGTTAATAATATTTTGGAGTTTTATAATCAAAAAGATATTTTGATGCCAATTAAAATTTCTCGTCGATAAATAAATTGAATTTAACTGCGGAAAATCCTTTACGGAGAATCGGTGAATAAATTAAATTGAGTGCGGTGAATCGTACGTAGAATTTTATGCGTTATGGGTGAAATGGTAAATTAACAAATATCTAGATATTTTGAGATATTTGTTAAGTTATATTTAATATATATATATATATATGTTTGGTTGGAGGGAAAAAGAAAGGAAACTAGAAGGAAGGAAAAGGAAAAGAAAAGAGTATAAAAAGGAAAATGGAAGAAAGGAAAAAGAAAGGAAAGAAAAAGGAAGGAAAGAAAATCCAAGATTTCCATCTTCTTCCTCTGCTACCTCGCGCGAAACCATTTTTCCCTCCTTCTCCCATTTTCATTTTCGTTGCTTTCTTTTCTTCAAGTTTAGAAACCCAAAGCTTGGTGAGTGATAGGATAAGGATTTCTTAACTTCACTCTCCCTCGTTGATTCGAAAACGAAGAAAAACGGCGTTAGGGATTTTAAAACCGTCAAACACAAACCCCTCCGCTTCATCTAGATCTAAGCTTCGTTTCGCAAAGAGTTAGAAGGGAAAGTTGCTCACTACCACGCTACGGTGCTAGGGGACCAACTTGAAGACGACGTTGCGAGCGGATATTTTTACCGGGTTTACTCGCGGTACCGTAATCGCGCGTGAAAGCTATCGTTAAGGTAAGGGCTCCTTCCAAACTTTTAGTTTGCATTTAGGGACTTATCTGTGGTTGTGTGGGAAGGAATTTGTTAGGGTTGAATGTATTGATTTGGGGAAAAATGAATCTAAGGCATTATGGGTAAAACCTTAGAGTTAGGTTTTGGTTATACTGATGAATGTTTCGTGGAAAATGAATTTAAACTCTTTTATGTATGATTTTAAGTAAATGAAGTCTGATATATTTGAATGTCGTTGTGTTGATTTGTGTTCGTCGTATCTGATGTTCTCTGGATTGATACTGATGGAATTTGATGTGTATGGTTGGATTTTGTGAATAAATGAATCGATGTGCTTTGGTGTGAATTGTGGAGTGCATTTTATAAAATGTTGAGTTTGTTTTCTGTGGAATTTGAAAACCATTAGAGTTAAACGAGTATTAAAAATGGGGAATCTTTTAATACCTCGGTTTACTTAATGTGCGTTTGAGGAAAACGTTTAAGTTAAACGAGTCTTAAGAATGGGGAATCTCTTAAGGTCCGCGTTTACTTAATATTGGCGTGAAAACCATTAGAGTTAAACGAGTATTGAAAATGGGGAATCTTTTAATACCTCGGTTTACTTAATGTGCGTTTGAGGAAAATGTTTAAGTTAACTGGGCGTTAAGAATGGGGAATCTCTTAATGTCTCGGTTACTTAACTATCGTTTTTGAAAATCGTTTCGGTAAATGAGTATTAAGAATGGGGAATCTCTTAATATGACTGTTTGCTTAACGTTTTGTTTTGAAAATCATTAAGTTAAATCGGTATTAAGAACGGGGAATCTCTTAATGACTTATTTAATTAATGTTGTTTGAAAGTCGTTTAAGTAAATGGGTATTAAAAATGGGGAATCTTTTAATACCTCGGTTTACTTAATGTGCATTTGAGGAAAATGTTTAAGTTAACTGGGCGTTGAGAATGGGGAATCTCTTAACGTCTCGGTTACTTAACTATCGTTTTTGAAAATCGTTTCAGTAAATGAGTATTAAGAATGGGGAATCTCTTAATATGACAGTTTGCTTAACGTTTTGTTTTGAAAATCATTAAGTTAAATCGGTATTAAGAACGGGGAATCTCTTAATGACTTATTTAATTAATGTTGTTTGAAAGTCGTTTAAGTAAATGGGTATTAAAAATGGGGAATCTTTTAATACCTCGGTTTACTTAATGTGTATTTGAGGAAAATGTTTAAGTTAACTGGGCGTTGAGAATGGGGAATCTCTTAATGTCTCGGTTACTTAACTATCGTTTTTGAAAATCGTTTCGGTAAATGAGTATTAAGAATGGGGAATCCTGTGTGTAAGTGTGATGAATTGTAAAAACTAATTCGAGACCTAATTTGTCGTGGTGATCGTTTAGGAATTGTTAAGTGTTAAGTTGTGGACTTGGGTAGGAATGATTTGAGTTAGTTCATGAATTTTTGGGAAAATAATCAGGGAAATCGATTTCCCAATCGATTGGATAGGTTAACAGGGACTTGGCCAAAGTGACAAAATCGATTGACCAATCGATTTTGTAATCCATTTTTTTAAAATCATTTAAGAAATCGATTTGGCCTTAAGTCAGGAACTCAGCCATATTCGACCAAATCGATTTGGAAATCGATTGGCTTAAACCTGGGGGCTCAATACTCACTCAATCGATTTCCCAATCGATTGATTTCAGCCCAGGGTTCAGTTTTCACTAAAAACCTTCACCCAAATCGATTTCCCAATCGATTGGCTCAGTGAAAATCCTCAATTTGAGTTAGATGATTGATTACTCATTAACTTATCAATGTCTTGGTTAGTTATGTGTTACTCAAGGGTTTGAGAACTTTATTTTGATTTCATTTTAATTGGCAAGTATTATATGAACTTTTCGCATATGGAAAATCCTGTTAAGGTGCATGCTTAGTTGAAAAGTTATTTTGAGCATTTAAAAACTTAAATGTTATGTGTTACCTGTTAATTTTGGTTGGTGACCCTTTACAATTATTGTGGAAATCTAGGCATTGCCCTCATATGAGAGTCAGGACGATCCTACCGGTTCGTACCCTACGGACAGGAATGGAGATGGAAACGCTTGACTACAACTACGTTAGGAGGATCTCACGGGGCGCGTGGAGATCACTCAGGGTGTATAGTTTTGGTAGGATGATCAGATTAGGATGATGTATAGGGACTAGACGTCCTTCTTTTTGGGTTGCAGAATTTTATTTTGGAAAACTGTATCTACACTAATATTGTCCGGTTGACATTTTATTATGATGGGGCCTATGTACCACCTTTTGAAGTGTAAATACTTTGGATTCGTATTTCAAAAACTATTCCGCAGCTTGTAAATTCTGTTGACTTATTTGTCGTTGTGTTACGACTTAAATATTTATCCAAATGTATTTTACTTTATTTAATTCTCTGTTTTATTTTAATTCTTTTGAAAAAAAAAATATACACCCTCGCTTTGATTCGGGGTGTTACATTGTGGTATCAAAGCTTTGGTTTGGTTTTCTTTGGGGGCTGTGGAACCTTGGTTATAGATTGTAGGTCAACCTATAGGTTGGGAGTTGTTATCTGATCATGCGTAGGTCAACCTAAGTGTGATGAATTGTAAAAACTAATTTGAGACCCAATTTGTCGTGGTGATCGTTTAGGAATTGCTAAGTGTTAAGTTGTGGACTTGGTTAGGAATGATTTGAGTTAGTTCATGAATTTTTGGGAAAATAATCAGGGAAATCGAATTCCCAATCGATTGGATAGGTTAACAGGGACTTGGCCAAAGTGACAAAATCGATTGACCAATCAATTTTGTCATCCATTTTTTTAAAATCATTTAAGAAATCGATTTGGCAATCGATTGGGCCTTAAGTCAGGAACTCAGCCATATTCGACCAAATCGATTTGGAAATCGATTGGCTTAAACCTGGGGGCTCAGTACTCACTCAATCGATTTCCGCAAATTGTAGCATAAGCTGTGTGTCTTTGACTTTTCCAATGCCCAGTTTTTTGTATATGGAAAGGGGCATAAGACTCACACTAGCCCCAAGATCACACAACGCCTTCCCAAAAGTTCTATTTCCAATAGCGCGCGGGATTGAGAAGCTTCCAAGATCCTTGAGCTTCGGCAGCAGTTTTCTCTGTAGTATAGCACTATATTCTTCCGTAAGCATCACTGTTTCGCCGCCGATTTTTCTTTTCTTCGATAGAATCTCCTTCATGAACTTGGCGTATGTTGGCATCTGTTCTAGTGCCTCTGCAAAAGGAATGTTAATCTATAATTTTTTTAAAACATCAAGGAACTTACCGAATTGTTTTTCTGTTTCTTCCTTTTTTAACCTTTGAGGAAACGGAAGTCAAATTTCTGGTTTTGGCAGTGGTTCCCTTATTTGTACCACAGGTTCTTCCTCCTTTTCAAGAGTGGTGTGCTCCTCCACTAAGGTCGGTGTGACTGTTTCCTCTGAGTG
>NW_027335062.1:7426-8515 GCF_000331145.2 Cicer arietinum
GGGTTTTTAACCAATCTTGTGCATCCAATAGGTGTGTTGTGTTATTGGATGAACATTTAGGTCATTTTCGTCCTCGCTTAGATTATTCTTGTCCAATTAGGGTTTTTAACCAATCTTGTGCATCGAATTAGTTCGTTTGTGTCATTGGATGATGATAGTGTTTCAGCAAGTGTACTGAATCGTTGCAAGTAATAATAAAACGGTAGTATCGAGTGTCGAACTCAAGGATTGCGTTTTACTATTGAATTATATTTAGTTACTAAAATTGAACAAAAAGTTCTCAAGTTGATTGAAATAATATTTAAAATTGACAGCAGTAGTAAAATTGATCCTTTATGAATTGAGAAAAATGTCAGGGATGAGTTTCACTTCGAATCCAACCTTGGTGTCTAATTTGATACTAGTTATTGAATTCCTTTATTGAATTATTACCGAATTCTCTTTATTATTCTTGCCCTAATGTCTTAGTGACAGAACCTTTAATTCCAAAGTAACCCCTAATTCCTTAGTAGATTTAAGATTAGAATTAAGCATTATTGTATAGAAATTCTCTTGTAAATTATTGCTTTGCAACTAATTTAATTGGTTTCATGACCTGCACCTATGTCTAGACTACAAATTCATGAACTTCTCATCTCAAGCATTCGTAAAGTCCACTTCCGTTTCAAAATACAAATCGTAGAACATTTTAATGTTGATCAAGCAATAAAAAGCATTAAGCACAGAGATGAGAAAAATAATTCAATAAACTCATTCATATAACTAGAAATCAAATCATAAAAATAAGGGTTTCATCTTGTTACACTCATCCCTAACAAATAGGGTTTAGTTACTCATGACAGAGATAAAAGATATAGAGATTAGAGAAGAATTACAAGAAGGATTCATGAATGATTCTTGATAAAACTGCTCCAATGATGTTAGAAACGGTCGATTGAGAGCTATGGATCCAATGATTCTGGTGTCTTCATGAAAGTTGTAGCTATGGATCCTAGCTTTCATGTGCACTTGGTTTGACTCCATTTGGACATCTACAACCCCAGATATGGCTGCAATATTCTACATATGTCATGTTGATTTCTCACCAAA
>NW_027335063.1:0-1258 GCF_000331145.2 Cicer arietinum
TAGGATGCACAAGATTGGTTAAAAACCCTAATTTGACAAGAATAAACCTAGGGAGGACGAAAACTATCTAAATGTTAATCCAATGACACAAATGAACATATTTGATGCACAAGATTGGTTAAAAACCCGAATTGGACAAGGATAAGCCTAGGGAGGACGAAAATGACCTATAGGTTCATCCTATGACACAAATGAACTTATTAGATGCACAAGAATGGTTAAAACGCCTAATTGGACAAGAATAAGCCGAGGGAGGACCAAAATGACCTAAATGTTAATCCAATGACACAAATGAACATATTGGATGCACAAGATTGGTTAAAAACCCGAATTGGACAAGAATAAACCGAGGGAGGACCAAAATGACCTAAATGTTAATCCAATGACACAAATGAACATATTGGATGCACAACATTGGTTAAAACCCCTAATTGGACAAAATAAGCCGAGGGAGGGCGAAAATGACCTAAATGTTCATCCAATGACACAAACACACCTATAGAATGCACAAGATTGGGTAAAAACCCTAATTTGACAAGAATAAAGCTAGGGAGGACGAAAATGACCTAAATGTTAATCCAATAACACAAATGAACATTTTGGATGCACAAGATTGGTTAAAAACCCTAATTGCACAAGAATAAGCCTAGGGAGGACGAAAATGACCTAAATGTTCATCCAATGACCAATGACACAAATGAACTTATTGCATGCACAAGATTGGTTAAAACCTTAATTGGACATAAATAAGTCTAGGGAGGACGAAAATGACCTAAATGTTAATCCTATGACACAAATGAACTTATTGGATGGACAAGATTGGTTAAAAACTCTAATTGGACAAGAATAAGCCTAGGGAGAACGAAAATGACCTAAATGTTCATCCAATGACACAAACACACCTAGTCGATGCACAAGATTGGTTAAAAACCCTTATTTGACTAGAATAACCCTAGGGAGGACGAAAATGACCTAAATGTTAATCCAATGACACAAATGAACATATTGGATGCACAAGATTGATTAAAAACTTTAATTGGACAAGAATAAGGCTAGGGAGGACGAAAATGACAAAAATGTTAGTCCAATGACACAAATGAAGTTATTGGATGCACAAGATTGGTTAAAAACCCTTATTGGACAAGAATAAGCCTAGGGAGAACGAAAATGACCTAAATGTTCATCCAATGACACAAATGAACTTATTGCATGCACAAGATTGGTTAAAACCCTAATTGGGCAAGAATAAACCTAGGGA
>NW_027335063.1:2198-2567 GCF_000331145.2 Cicer arietinum
GCCTAGGGAGGACGAAAATGACCTAAATGTTCATCCAAAGACACAAATGAACTTATTGGATGCACAAGATTGGTTAAAAACACTAATTGGACAAGAATAAGCCTAGGGAGGACGAAAATGACCTAAATTTTCATCCAATTACACAAATGAACTTAACCGATGCACAAGATTGGTTAAAAACCCTAATTGCACAAGAATAAGCCTAGGGAAGATGAAAATGACCTAAATGTTCATCCAATGACACAAATGATCTTATTGGATGCACAAGATTGGTTAAAAACCCTAATTGCCCCAGAATAAGCTTACGGAGGACGAAAATGACCTTAATGTTCATCCAATGACACAAACACACCTTTTGGATGCACAAGA
>NW_027335064.1:0-2507 GCF_000331145.2 Cicer arietinum
AAATAGATTAGAACGATTGAGTCCTCATTCGCTTGATTTTGCAGGGCACAAAAGGTAATGCAAATTAGAAATTGTCCACAGAAAAGGAAGTGTTTGATTTCCTGGGATTTCCTTGGCTTGAACCACATCAAAGAAATCTCTAAATACAGGAATAGTTCGGTTAGCCTGCTAGAAGTACGATGTACAACACCCT
Source organism: Cicer arietinum (assembly GCF_000331145.2). Classification (NCBI taxonomy): domain Eukaryota; kingdom Viridiplantae; phylum Streptophyta; class Magnoliopsida; order Fabales; family Fabaceae; genus Cicer; species Cicer arietinum. The sequence goes on from NW_027335064.1 coordinate 194, forward strand.
TTTGTGATGTTTGAAAGAGGTCTCTTGCGAGATTTTTGCATGCTCTGGTATCCCTGCCTTGTAGACTACGGTGTGTAGAGCAGAAAAGGTTTCTCATTGGGTGCTGCTTTGTGAATATTTATATGTAGGAAGGATACAGGTTGACAATTCTAGGGTCATCTTCCAAATACTGTGTACACAAAAATAGCACAATGATATGAATGCTGTTTTTATTTTTGGGATTTGTTTAAAATGTATTAAGTGTTGACTGTTGTATTTCTTTTTTTACCTTGATTTCTCTTTACCTGTGTCTAATAATATACTTATCACTTTTGTTTCATCCTTCATTTTTGTTTTCACCACAAGTATTGGTTTTTGGTATAACTCTTCAAACATAACTTATCACTAGTATATTTTTTTTTAACCTATCATAGTTAAATAGACACCTTCCAAACAGTTTGATGAATGCCAATTTCTGATCAAAATTGTTAATCCACTTCCTATAAGAAAACTTCAAAATTGTAACATAGCTGAGATGTATCAGAATAGGAGGAAAGAGTAAAAGGGAGAAAATTTGTTTTAACAATAATGTTAATGGCAGTGATTAATATCAGTAATGTAACATTTTCAGAAGCATGTTAAACATGTATCCTAGTATGCAGCAGAAAATCAACAATTTAAATAAGTATACATCAACATATGCCTCTACCGTGCAGCAGAACGAAACCTCTAAAATTTGAAATAAACAAATTTGAATACCATCAGAACTTGTAAAACCAAGAAGAATGAATATAGTGCACAAGTAACAAAAAAAAAAGTGGAGATACTCGGAAGAAATGGAATTTGACTTGACAGAGAAGAAGGTGAATGAAAATACGAAAATGGACGAAAACAATGCAAAGTTTTTGTTACTTACCAATGCCTTAACAAAAGAGAAGATCACCAATTATAACGGAGAAACAAGGCTAAGAAAACAAAGATTGAAACAAGGCTAACAACACAGATTTTTCCATGGCTTTGACATGTTATTTTCCTAACATAGGCACAATAATAAACATAGAAGATTCAGTTTTTGTTTTTAGTGTTTAAAAAAGAACCAGTATAGGAATTTGAGGGTAGCTTTTAAGCTAATTAGATGTTAAAATGATTTGTTTTGGTGGCTTAATAAAATTTGTAATCAAGAATCCTTTGTTTGCTTTCACGATTGATTTTTAGACACCAAATAAATTTATAATCCCGATAAAATCAAAAGTTTAAAATAAATAAAAAAGAATTAGCCTACACATGATTACAAAACCTTTGAACACAAAGAATGATAGGAATAGTAAGATACAATGAAATGAAAATGAAACTTTACCTTTTGCTTGTGTTGAACTTAAATGACTCAGATGCAAGAAGGAAAATGAAACCTAAATCATCTACAACTCCGATTGCTATGGATCTTAGATTTTCTTCGCACTTGATTTGACTCCGATTGAATATCTACAACTCTAGATATGACTGAAATAATCAACATAAATCATGTTGATTTCTTATCAAAATTCAGCACTACACTAAAACAAAGTAACAACGCAAAACTACGAAAAATCTCTACTTAATTAAGGAAATAAAAACATAAACATTTCATTAAATCAAAGAACTAAAATTAACAAAATATATCAAATAACTCCTTAAATTAACTAATGAATAAAAGATAAATAAGACTAAAAACAATGAAAAATATGTATATGATGAAGAGTCATCAATATTTTACCTATTTGCTAATTATTTTTCAAAACCTTTATTGTTGTTAGTCAGAGTATTATTTTTGTAGGCATATTTATCTCATCTACAACATGAAAGTATAGTGGCTTCCCAAAAAATAAAAAAGAATGTCCATATTCAGTTTCATAGTAGACTTATTAACGTGTCTTCGAAAGGTTTAGAACTATGTGTTGTTTAATAGATAAAATAATAATATTTAATAATTAGATTTGAAAATTATATTTGTTATTATAATAATAATAGTAATAATAATAATAATAGTAATAATAATAATAGTAATAATAATAATAATAATTCTAATAATAATAATAATAATAATAATAATAATAATAATAAATAATAAATAAAATCTCAAATCAAGTTTGGGCTATATATTCTACCGCCGTTATATAAACACACACTTTTGTCTCTCCACCCCATTTCACGAGAATTAAGAAAGTCTAATAGCCAAGAACACTCTCTCTGAGATTCATTGCATTCTATAACAATCAACAAATCAAAGCTTTCAAAACCAAGAAATTTTCACTCATGGATTCTCTCATAGACCAACCAAAAACTCCTCAACTTTACG
>NW_027335065.1:0-5816 GCF_000331145.2 Cicer arietinum
TATTCTTGTCTGATTAGGGTTTTTAACCAATCTTGAGCATCCAATAAGCGCATTTGTGTCACTGTATTAACATTTAGGTCATTTTTTGTCCTCCCGAGGCTTATTGTTGTCCAATTAGGGTTCTTAACCAATTATTTGCTTCCAATAATTTCATTTTTGTTATTGGATTAACTTTTAGGTCATTTTCGTCCTCCCTAGGCTTATTCTATTCCGAATAGGGTTTTTAACCAATCTTGTGCATCCAAATAATTCATTTGTGTCATTGGATTAACATTTACGTTATTTTCGTCCTCCCTAGGCTTATTCTAGTCCAGTTAGGGTTTTTAACCAATCTTGTGCATCCAATAAATTCATTTGTGTCATTGGATTAACATTTTGGTCATATCCGTCCTTCCTAGGCTTATTCTTGTCCATTTAGGGTTTTTAACCAATCTTGTGCATTCAATAAGTTCATTTGTGTCATTGGATTAACATTTACGTTATCTTCGTCGTCCCTAGGCTTATTCTAGTCCAATTAGGGTTTTTAACTAATCTTGTGCATCAAATAAGTTCATTTGTGCCATTGGATTAACATTTAGGTCATTTTCGTCCTCCCAAGGCTTATTCTAGTCCAATAAGGGTTTTTAACTAATCTTGTGCATCCAATAAGTTCATTTGTGTCGTTGGATTAACTTTTAGGTCATTTTTGTCCACCCTAGGGTTATTCTAGCCCGATTAGGGTTTTTAAACAATCTTAAACATCCAATAAGTTCATTTGTGTCATTGTATTAACATTTAGGTCATTTTCGTCCTCCCCAGTCTTATTGTTGTACAATTAGGGTTTTTGACCAATTATTTGCTTCCAATAAGTTCATTTGTGTCATTGAATTAACATTTAGGTCATTTTCGTCCTTCTTAGGCTTATTCATGTCCAATTAGGGTTTTTAACCAATCTTGTGCATTCAATAAGTTCATTTGTGTCATTGGATTAATATTTAGGTCATTTTCGTACAGCCAAGGCTTATTCTAGTCCACTTAGGGTTTTTAACTAATCTTGTGCATCAAATAAGTTCATTTGTGTCATTGGATTAATATTTAGGTCATTTTCGTACAGCCAAGGCTTATTCTAGTCCACTTAGGGTTTTTAACTAATCTTGTGCATCAAATAAGTTCATTTGTGTCATTGGATTAATATTTAGGTCATTTTCGTACAGCCAAGGCTTATTCTAGTCCACTTAGGGTTTTTAACTAATCTTGTGCATCAAATAAGTTCATTTGTGTCATTGGATTAATATTTAGGTCATTTTCGTACAGCCAAGGCTTATTCTAGTCCACTTAGGGTTTTTAACTAATCTTGTGCATCAAATAAGTTCATTTGTGTCATTGGATTAATATTTAGGTCATTTTCGTACAGCCAAGGCTTATTCTAGTCCACTTAGGGTTTTTAACTAATCTTGTGCATCAAATAAGTTCATTTGTGTCATTGGATTAATATTTAGGTCATTTTCGTACAGCCAAGGCTTATTCTAGTCCACTTAGGGTTTTTAACTAATCTTGTGCATCAAATAAGTTCATTTGTGTCATTGGATTAATATTTAGGTCATTTTCGTACAGCCAAGGCTTATTCTAGTCCACTTAGGGTTTTTAACTAATCTTGTGCATCAAATAAGTTCATTTGTGTCATTGGATTAACTTTTAGGTTATTTTCGTCCTCCCTAGGCTTATTCTAGTCCGAATAGGGTTTTTAACCAATCTTGAGCATCCAATAAGCGCATTTGTGTCACTATATTAACATTTAGGTCATTTTTCGTCCTCCCGAGGCTTATTGTTGTCCAATTAGGGTTTTTAACCAATTATTTGCTTCCAATAACATCATTTGTGTCATTGGATTAACTTTTAGGTTATTTTCGTCCTCCCTAGGCTTATTCTAGTCCGAATAGGGTTTTTAACCAATCTTGTGCATCCAATAAGTTCATTTGTGTCATTGGATTAACATTTAGGTCGTTTTCTTCCTCCCTAGACTTGTTCTTGTCCAATTAGGGTTTTTAACCAATCTTGTGCATCCAATAAGTTCATTTGTGTCATTGGATTAACATTTAGGTCGTTTTCTTCCTCCCTAGACTTGTTCTTGTCCAATTAGGGTTTTTAACCAATCTTGTGCATCCAATAAGTTCATTTGTGTCATTGGATTAACATTTAGGTCGTTTTCTTCCTCCCTAGACTTGTTCTTGTCCAATTAGGGTTTTTAACCAATCTTGTGTGTCCAATAAGTTTATTTGTGTTGTTGGATTAACATTTATGTCATTTTTGTCCACCCTAGGGTTATTCTAGCCCGATTAGCGTTTTTAACCAATCTTGAGCATCCAATAAGTTTATTTGTGTCATTGTATTAACATTTAGGTAATTTTTGTCCTCCCCAAGCTTATTGTTGTCCAATTAGGGTTTTTAACCAATTATTTGCTTCCAATAAGTTCATTTGTGTCAGTGGATTAACATTTAGGTCATTTTCGTCCTCCCTAGGCTTATTCTAGTCCAATTAGGGTTTTTAACCAATCTTGTGCATCCAATAAGTTCATTTGTGTCATTGGATTAACATTTAGGTCGTTTTCTTCCTCCCTAGGCTTGTTCTTGTCCAATTAGGGTTTTTAACCAATCTTGTGCATTCAATAAGTTCATTTGTGTCATCGGATTAACATTTACGTTATTTTCGTCCTCCCTAGGCTTATTCTAGTCCAGTTAGGGTTTTTAACCAATCTTGTGCATCCAATAAATTCATTTGTCTCATTGGATTAACATTTTGGTCATATTCGTCCTTCCTAGGCTTATTCTTGTCCATTTAGGGTTTTTAACCAATCTTGTGCATTCAATAAGTTCATTTGTGTCATTGGATTAACATTTACGTTATCTTCGTCCTCCCTAGGCTTATTCTAGTCCAATTAGGGTTTTTAACTAATCTTGTTCATCAAATAAGTTCATTTGTGTCATTGGATTAACATTTAGGTCATTTTCGTCCTCCCAAGGCTTATTCTAGTCCAATAAGGGTTTTTAACTAATCTTGTGCATCCAATAAGTTCATTTATGTCGTTGGATTAACTTTTAGGTCATTTTCGTCCTCCCTAGGCTTATTCTTGTCCAATTAGGGTTTTTAACCAATTTTGTGCATTCAATAAGTTCATTTGTGGCATTGGATTAACATTTACGTTATTTTCTTCCTCCCTAGGCTTATTCTTGTCCAATTAGGGTTTTTAACCAATCTTGTGCATCGAATAAGTTCTTTTGTGTCATTGGATTAACATTTTGGTCATATTCGTCCTTCCTAGGCTTCTTCTTGTCCAATTAGGGTTTTTAACCAATCTTGTGCATTCAATAAGTTCATTTGTGTCATTGGATTAACATTTTGGTCATATTCGTCCTCCCTAGGCTTATTCTTGTCCAATTAGGGTTTTGAACCAATCGTGTGCACCCAATAAGTTCATTTGTGTCATTGGATTATGATTTAGGTCATTTTCGTCCTCCCAAGGCTTATTCTTCTCCAATTTGGGGATGTAACCAATCTTGTGCATCCAATAAAGTTATTTGTGTCATTGGGTTAATATTTAGGTCATTTTCGTATAGCCAAGGCTTATTCTAGTCCACTTAGGGTTTTTAACTAATCTTGTGCATCATATAAGTTCATTTCTGTCATTGGAATAACATTTAGGTCATTTGCGTCCTCTCTTGGCTTATTCTTGTCCAATAAGGGGTTTTAACCAATCTTGTGCATCCAATAAGTTCATTTGTGTCGTTGGATTAACATTCAGGTCATTTGCGTCCACCCTAGGGTTATTCTAGTCCGATTAGGGATTTTAACCAATCTTGAGCATCCAATAACTTCATTTGTGTCATTGGATTAACTTTTAGGCCATTTTCGTCCTCCCTAGGCTTATTCTAGTCCGAATAGGGTTTTTAACCAATCTTGTGCATCCAATAAGTTCATTTGTGTCATTGGATTAACATTTAGGTCGTTTTCTTCCTCCCTAGGCTTGTTCTTGTCCAATTAGGGTTTTTAACCAATCTTGTGTGTCCAATAAGTTTATTTGTGTCAATGGATGAAGATTTCGGTCATTTTCGTCCTTTCTTGGCTTATTCTTGTCCAATTAGGGTTTTTAATCAATCTTGTGCATCCAATAAGTTCATTAGTGTCATTGGATTAACATTTAGGTCATTTTCTTCCTCCCTAGACTTGTTCTTGTCCAATTAGGGTTTTTAACCAATCTTGTGTGTCCAATAAGTTTATTTGTGTCAATGGATGAAGAATTCGGTCATTTTCGTCCTCTCTTGGCTTATTCTTGTCTAATTAGGGTTTTGAACCAATCGTGTGCATCCAATAAGTTCATTTGTGTCATTGGATTAACATTTAGGTCATTTTCTTCCTCCCTAGGCTTATTCTTGTCCAATTAGGGTATTTAACCTAACTTGTGCATCCAATAAGTTCATTTGTGTCGTTGGATTAACATTTATGTCATTTTTGTCCACCCTAGGGTTATTATAGCCCGATTAGGGTTTTTAACCAATCTTGAGCATCCAATAAGTTCATTTGTGTCATTGTATTAACATTTAGGTAATTTTTGTCCTCTCCAGGCTTATTGTTGTCCAATTAGGGTTTTTAACCAATTATTTGCTTCCAATATGTTCATTTGTGACAGTGGATTAACATTTAGGTCATTTTCGTCCTTCCTAGGCTTATTCTAGTCCAATTAGGGTGTTCTTGTCCAATTAGGGTTTTTAACTAATCTTGTGCATCAAATAAGTTCATTTGTGTCGTTGGATTAACATTTACGTTATTTTCGTCCTCCCTAGGCTTATTCTAGTCCAATTAGGGTGTTCTTGTCCAATTAGGGTTTTTAACTAATCTTGTGCATCAAATAAGTTCATTTGTGTCGTTGGATTAACATTTACGTTATTTTCGTCCTCCCTAGGCTTATTCTAGTCCAATTAGGGTTTTTAACTAATCTTGTGCATCAAATAAGTTCATTTGTGTCATTGGATTACATTTAGGTCATTTTCGTCCTCCCAAGGCTTATTCTTGTTCAATTAGGGGATGTAACCAATCTTGTACTTCCAATAAAGTTATTTGTGTCATTGGATTAATATTTAGGTCATTTTCGTACAGCCAAGGCTTATTCTAGTCCACTTAGGGTTTTTAACTAATCTTGTGCATCAAATAAGTTCATTTGTGTCATTGGAATAACATTTAGGTCATTTGCGTCCTCTCTTGGCTTATTCTTGTCCAATAAGGGTTTTTAACCAATCTTGTGCATCCAATAAGTTCATTTGTGTCGTTGGATTAACATTTAGGTCATTTTCGTCCACCCTAGGGTTATTCTAGTCCGATTAGGGTTTTTAACCAATCTTGAGCATCCAATAAGCTCATTTGTGTCACTGTATTAACATTTAGGTCATTTTTGTCCTCCCCAACCTTATTGTTGTACAATTAGGGTTTTTAACCAATTATTCGCTTCCAATAAGTTCATTTGTGTTAGTGGATTTACATTTAGGTCATTTTCGTCCTCCTTTGGCTTATTCTAGTTCAATTTGGGTTTTTAACCAATCTTGTGCATCCAATAAGTTCATTTGTGTCATTGGATTAACATTTAGGTCGTTTTCTTCCTCCCTAGGCTTGTTCTTGTCCAATTAGGGTTTTTAATCAATCTTGTGCATCCAATAAGTTCATTTGTGTCATTAGATTAACACATAGGTCATTTTCGTCTTCCCTAGGCTTATTCTTGTCCAAATAGGGTTTTTAACCAAACTTGTGCATCCAATAAGTTCATTTGTGTCGGTTGATTAACATTTAT
>NW_027335066.1:0-1228 GCF_000331145.2 Cicer arietinum
ATTTGACAACTCTGTTTTATTATACGTTATTATTATCTTAGTTTTGTAGTTGTACTAAATAACAAAGATAATAATAACATATAACAAAATTGAGTTGTAAAATTAATATGTAATTATTACTTTATTTGACAACTCTATTTTATTATATGTTATTATTATCTTCGTTATGATAAAACGAATATAACAATAACATTTAATAAAATAGAGTTGTCAAATAATGTAATAATTAAAAAACATTCTTCTACTAAATTTATAATTGTGTTTCGGGTCATATTTTGAACATTAGCCATCATTTGGTTTAAAAATACAAATTTCGTTCCATTTTCATCGGGTGGTACGAAAATTGCCTGAAAAGTACAGTCTAGATGAATTCGGGGATTTTCGTACCACCTGATTTCGGTCCATTTTTGTCCGGTGGTACGAAAATCGCCTGAAAAGTCCAGATGAAATCGAGGACTGAGAGACTCTTATAGCATTATTCTCTAAAATTTATAACTATGTTTCTGGTTCCGCACCAGATTTCAAATACTAGCCATCGTGTGGTCCAAAAATACAAATGTTGGTCAATTTTTGTTGAGGGGTACGAAAGTCGCTCGAAAAGTCCAAATGACATCGAGGACTGAGAGACCATTATAGCATTCTTTCACAGAATTTATAACTTTGTTTCGGGTTCCAAGCCAGATTTCAAACACTGGCCATCGTCTAGTCTGAAAATACAGATGTTGTTCATTTATCGTCGATGGATCTGAAAATCGCTCGAAAAGTCCAAATGAAATCGAGGACTGGGAGACCATTATAGAATTCTTGATCTAAATTTATAATTGTGTTTCGGGTTCCGCGTAAGATTTGAAACACTAGCCATCATCTTGTTCGAAAATATGGATTTCGGTCCATTTTAGTCGAGTGGTACGAAAATCCCTGAAAAGTCCATATGAAATCGAGTACCGGGAGACCCTTATAGCATTCTTCTCCAAAATTTATAACTGTGTTTTGGGTTCCGCGTAAGATTTGAAAAACTAGCCATCGTCTTATTTGAAAATACAGATTTCGGTCCATTTTAGTTTGGTGGTACAAAAATCGCCCAAAAAGTCAAGATGAAATCCAGTACCAGGAGACCCTTATAGAATTCTTCTCCAAAATTTAGAATTGCGTTTCGGGTTCTGCACTAGATCTCAAACACTAGCCATCGTCTGGTCTGAAAATACTGATTTTGGCCCTTTTTTGTCGA
>NW_027335067.1:0-8201 GCF_000331145.2 Cicer arietinum
ATTCCCAGTTCACCTCCTCGTGGGCTGCTCCCATCAATAGCCTTGCACTCCTCCACCAGTACTAAGCATCCCCCAACAGCATATAAGTGGCATAGCTGACCTTCACTCCCACATGACAATTTATCATTTCAAAGATCTTCTCCACTTCTTGGATCCATTGATCCGCCTTCTCTGAATTCTCATCCCCCTTGAACTTAGGAGGATTGTAACGACGGAAGTCTTCTAACCCTCTTGATTCTGCAGCACGGATCTCTCTTCCCCCCTTTTCAAGATCCCGTTGAGTCTTGGCAGCAGTCTGTGCAGCAACAGAAGCAGCCATGTTATTCATAGCCTCCGCCATTTGATCATTCCTATTAGCGTTGGCTCTCGGAGCGTCATTCCTTCTTGGCGGCATGGTTTCCTATAAAAACTAACGTCGACTATAACAACACATAATAATTATATTGGACTTGACAACTCAAGTCACCTAAACCGACGCATGATCAGATGACACTCCCAACATATAGGTCGACCTACAATCTTTAACCAAGGTTCCACAGCCCCCAAAGAAAACCAAACCTATGCTCTGATACCACAATGTAACACCCCGTTTTTCAAAGCGAGGGTATATTTTTTTATTTTTTATTTTTAAAAGTAAATAACAACAAACAAAGAATTAAGTCAGGAAATGCCTTTGGATAAATAATTGAGTCATTATAATTTACAAGCAGCGGAAAATTTTCTCCAATTATAAATCCAAAACATTTACACAACAACAAATGGTACATGGAAACCATTCAAATAAGATGTCAAACTGACAATATTAGTATAAGTACAGTTTTCCAAACTAAAAATACTCCAATCCAAAAAGAAGGACACCTAGTCCCTATACATCATCCTAATCTGATCATCCTACCAAAAAGCTATACACCCTGAGTATCTCCACGCGCCCCGTGAGATCCTCCTAACGTAACTGCAGTCAAGCGTTCCCATCTCCATTCCCGTCCGTAGGGTACGAACCGGTAGGACCGTCCTGACTCTCATCTGAGGGCAAAGCCCAGATTTCCACAATAATTGTAAAGGGTCACCAACCAAAAAAAATAACAGTTAACACATAACAATTAAGTTTTTAAATGCCCAAAATAACTTTTCAACTAAGCATGCACCTTAACAGGATTTTCAATATGCGAAAAGTTCATACAATACTTTGCCAATTAAAAATGAAAGTAAAATGAAGTTCTCAATCTCCTAATTAACACATAACAAATCAAGACATGGATAAGTTAATGAGTAATCAATCATCTAACTCAAACTGAGGATTTTCACTGAGCCAATCGATTGGGAAATCGATTGGGGTGAAGGTTTTTAATGAAAACAGAATCCTGGGCTGAATCAATCGATTTGGCAATCGATTGACAGGATGACTGAGCCCCTGACTTAATACCAATCGATTTCCAAATCGATTTCCTGAAGGTTTTTAGTGAAATTTTGAACTCTGGCTTGATTCAATCGATTGGGCAATCGATTGACAGGATAGCTGAGCCCCTGACTTAAGGGCCAATCGATTTCCAAATCGATTTGGTCGAATATGGATGAGTCCCTGACTTAGGCCCAATCGATTGGGCAATCGATTTCGTAAATGATTTTCGAAAACTGATTACAAAATCGATTGGCTAATCGATTTTGTCCATTTGGCCAAGTCCCTGTTTACTATCCAATCGATTGGGAAATCGATTTCCCTGATCATTTTTCCAAAAATTCATGAATTAACTCAAGTCATTCCTAATCAAGTCCACAACCTAACACTTAGCAATTCCTACGCGATTACCACGATAAATGGGATCTCGATAACCATCATACTGACACCCAATAACCAACACATAACACTAAGCACCTTCAACGTAATTACCACGATAAATCAAAATTCAAATCACTCAATCATATACTCAAATCAAAAACGACTCGCGTGCCAAGCACCCTAATGCAATGCGTATATGCCAAAATGCATGGACTCGGAATTCCAAACCAAAACCCTCCTCGAAGGGCCGTAAATCATAATTGTACCGCCTATCGCAGGCCAAAGTACCAATTACCGAGGTGCCACCTATCACGGGTCTGCACGATTTACTAAAAAGCGTAAATCATAAACGTACCACCTATCACGGGTCAGTACAGTTTACCGAGGTGTCACCTATCACGGGTCAACACGATTTACTAAAAGAAAAAGCGGGAATCGTAAACGTACCGCCTATCACAGACCAAAAATGTAAATCGTAAACGTACCACCTATCACGGGTCAGTACAGTTTACCAAGGTGTCACCTATCACGGGTCAACACAATATACCAAATGAAATGCATGAGCATACACAGACTCCATCCACAACAATCGTTAAGCAAATGCAGATATTAAAAGATTCCCCATTTTTAATACCCATTTAACTTAAACGACTTTCACAGCAACCATTAAGTAACCAAGACATTAAGAGATTCCCCATTCTTAACGCCCAATTAACTTAAACGATTTTCAAAACAACATTAAATAAATAAGTCATTAAGAGATTCCCCATTCTTAATACCGATTTATCTTAATGATTTTCAAAACAAAATGTTAAGCAAACAGACATATTAAGAGATTCCCCATTCTTAATACCGATTTAACTTAATGATTTTCAAAACAAAACGTTAAGCAAACAGACATATTAAGAGATTCCCCATTCTTAATATACTTTTGACTTAAACGATTTTCTCGCAAAACATTCAGTAAACAAGTCATTAAGAGATTCCCCATTCTTAATACCGATTTATCTTAATGATTTTCAAAACAAAACGTTAAGCAAACAGACATATTAAGAGATTCCCCATTCTTAATACTCATTTACCGAAACGATTTTCAAAAACGATAGTTAAGTAACCGAGACATTAAGAGATTCCCCATTCTCAACGCCCAGTTAACTTAAACATTTTCCTCAAATACACATTAAGTAAACCGAGGTATTAAAAGATTCCCCATTTTTAATACTCGTTTAACTCTAATGGTTTTCAAATTCCACAGAAACAAATTCAAACATACTTTCACATTCAAACCATAATTCACAACAACCACACCAATTAACAAACATCAAGTACGAACACACCAAATACAACGAACACAAATCACGCAACATAACACCCAGATACATCAAATTTCATTTACCACGAAACATTCATCACTATAAACAAAACCTAACTCTAAGGTTTTTACCCATAACGCACTAGTTTCGTTTTTCCCCAAATCGATACATTTAACCCTAACAAATTCCTTCCCACACAACTACAGATAAGTCCCTAATGCAAGCTAGAAGTTTGGAAGGAGCCCTTACCTCAACGTTAGCTTTAACGTGCGTTTCCGGTACCGCGAGAAATTCCGGTAAAATCTCCGCTCGCAACGCCGCTTCCAAATTAGTGCACTAGCACCGTAGCACGGAGGTGAGCAACTTTCCCTTCTATCTCTTCGAGAAATGAGGTTTGGATCTAGAAGAAACGGAGGGGTTTGTGTTTGGATCTCAAATACCGTTTTTCTTCGTTTTCGAATCAAAGAGGAAGAGTGGAGTTGCGAAATCCTTGTTCTAACTCTCACCCAACCTTGGGTTACTAGTTTTGAAGAAAAGAAAGCGACGAAAACGAAAACGGGAGAAAGGAGAGAATTTGGCCGCAGACAGAGGAAGAAGACGATGGAAAATGGCTTTTCTTTCCTTTCCTTTTCTTTCCTTTGTTTTTCCTTTCTTCCTTTTTCCTTCCTTCCTTTATATACTATTTTCTTTTCCTTTTCCTTCCTTCTAGTTTTCCTTTCTTTTTCCCTCCAAACAAACATATATAAATATAATAAATATAACTTAACAAATATCTCAAAATATCTAGATATTTGTTAAATTACCGTTTCACCCGAAACGCATTAAATTATCCGTAAAGGATTCACCGCAGTTAATTTCAATTTATTTATCGACGAGAAATTTTAATTGGCATCAAAATATCTTTTTGATTATAAAACTCCCAAAATATTATCAACTTTGGCTTAAAAGCCTCCGAGCCAAAATCCAAAATACACCAAAAATACATAAATGGTACTTTAAAATTATGGGTCTTACATTACTCCCCCCCTAAAATTAGTTTCGTCCTCGAAACTAGTTGTCCGCATATCGATAAGAATTTCCTTTTCTAGGGAGTAACCCAATATTCGTTCAAATTCCTCTAATGTTGGGGACAACTGAAAGTCTTGAAAGGTGAAACATCATAAGAGAGGGTGTTAATACTGAGCCAATGTCGTGAGGGCCCCTTTTTGCACATTCACTGCCAAGAGATTTTGGATCTTCCCATATTTGTGAAAGAAACTCTCGTGTTGTATAGTTTTCATTTGATCGCTGATGTCTCTTAAACTTTTCAAATCAGGTTGCTTGAACTTTAAAAGTTAAGTTTTTCTTTTTTCCGATCTCATTGTCCACTTTAATTTTATATGCGACTAAGGTTCTTATGATTCCCCAACAATCCTAAAAATTGATGCAAAATGCCAATTCATTTTTCAAAAGAAACAATGTCATGAGATATGAATGCAATTATGTAGAATGACTTTTGTGAATATATAAAGTTTTGAATGAATGTATGAGGTATTTTTTTGCATATATGGATATTCTTATGATGAAAGGGTCTATTGACTTATGTAGTGAAACTCTCACAAGGGTGGCTCTATAGTTCTAAACACAGTTCCTAGAGCCAAAATCCTATTTTGGAATATTGTCAACAACAATAGGTAAACTATTTGGAGTGGCAATACCCTCAGCAACAATACCATAGATAATGAGAGCCAAAACATCTATAAAAGTACCCTATTCTTTTTTAACGGCTAAATCGTAGCACTTTTGCTCTAGATATTTTCTTGAAAAACCATGAATAGCTCATTTTTCCTTTTTTTTACTTGCCAACTCTCTTATGTCGATATTCAACACTTCAGCAATTGCACTCAAACTCAAGGGTTGCCCAGTATATCGATACGAATTTCCTTTTCTAGAGAGTAACCCAATATTCGTTCAAATTCCTCTAATGTTGGGGACAATTGAAAGTCTTGAAAGGTGAAACATCTTAAGAGAGGGTCTTAATACTGAGCCAATGTCGTGAGGGCCCCTGTTTGCACATTCACTGCCAAGAGATTTTGGATCTTCCCATATTTGTGAAAGAAACTCTCGCGTTGTATAGTTTTCATTTGATCGTTGATGTCTCTTAAACTTTTCAAATCAGGTTGCTTGAACTTTAAAAGTTAAGTTTTTCTTTTTTCCGATCTCATTGTCCACTTTAATTTTATATGCGACTAAGGTTCTTATGATTCCCCAACAATCCTAAAAATTGATGCAAAATGCCAATTCATTTTTCAAAAGAAACAATGTCATGAGATAGGAATGCAATTATGTAGAATGACTTTTGTGAATATATAAAGTTTTGAATGAATGTATGAGGTATTTTTTTGCATATATGGATATTCTTATGATGAAAGGGTCTATTGGCTTATGTAGTGAAACTCTCACAATGGTGGCTCTATAGTTTTAAACACGGTTCCTAGAGCAAAAATCCTATTTTGGAATATTGTCAACAACAATAGGTAAACTATTTGGAGTGGCAATACCCTCAGCAAGATCAAACTCTAATTCATATCTTCATGCTAACCAAATAGGATGTACATCAAGAAGGGTACCACTACGCAACCTCAAAACTAAACTTAAGTTTTGTTCAAATCCGAGTATAAGGTTTCACTCATAATTGTGTGTCTTATAAAAGTGTGTGGTGTAGAATAAGTATAATTCAATAGCTCCATAATGCAAATAAAACATATATACAAATACAAAATAAATAAATAACTAAATAAGTAAATAAATAAAAATAATATACTAGCTTAAAAGAGTATTATAATATCAGCTAATACCTATTAAGAAATAATAATAACATAAAGTAAAAGAAAATGAAAAACAAACAAATATAAAATAAAATAAAAAGTTAAAAATTATGTACAATTAATTATGTTTTTTTTTTAATGTGCTTGACAATAGTGTGATCTTGCTCCTACATATCTTCCGGTGCGATGGAGAAATCAAAGCTACGTAGTTCTTGGGAATAAAATGTGGATGCGTTGATTTTTTTTTTTTTAAGAAAATTTGTTTTGTTATAAAAAAAATATTTTGATGGGAAAAGAAGATAAGCCTGTTTGACTTGAAAAATTATTTTGAAATGCGAGTTTTAGGACTATCAAGCTGTACAACTCTTGTTTCAAAAACTCAAAATAAAAAGATATCTCATCTAGTTAATAATTTTAAGAATATTTTATATTATTTTCGAATTTAAAATTGAGTTTCCAAATCACCAAGTAGTACAACTTGTGTCTTAACAGCTCAAAAAAAAAAAAAATTCACATTTAATTAATCAAATTTAAAAAGTTGATTTTATATTTATTTATAAAAATAAGTTATAGAATTATCAGGTGATATATATTGTGTTCTGCTACTCATGAATTTAAATATGTCATTTCTAGTTAACCTTTAATAATAATTTTTATTTATTAATTTTTTACGATTTTTAATTTATTAATTTATTGTGAATATGAGATTTAGAACCGTCAAGTTGTCGTAACTTGTGTTCTAATAACTCAAAGATTAAAAAAAATGTCACATTTAGTTAATCTTTAATGAAATATTTGTTTGTGTTTTTTATTTATTTATGAAAATTGATATTTAAGTTATGAAGCACATTAACCCTTTAAAATAAATAAATAAATAAATAAAGTAAATAGTTTTAAATAGGCTGAGCTTACATGAACAAGTTTTTGTTTTTGTTTAGAACTCAAGTCCAACTTAACCTAACAAAAAAAAAAGGTCAAAACATAAAAAATGAAAACCCTAGTTACAAGGAGGCGACCGCATTACAAACTAAGAGAGGTTGGGTTGGCAGAAGCAAGGCACCAATGGCGGCTGGAAACAAAAGGGCCTAGTTCTGGACTTGCTGGACCAAGTGTTAAAGGTTGGAAGTAGATTCTAGTGTGAATGCTAGCGTTGGCGCTCAACAGAGCTCTTTCTCACTGACTCGTCGTTAGTGGCTTCGTACCGTACTAGAGTGATCCAATATGTGGTTCCGCACGTTCCACCACTTCTCCGTTCATTTCCAATACTAATCATGAAACACATGGGAAAATGAAAAAGAAAAAATAATCAGCGACAGCGACAACGACAAGGACGACATCATCACATATTCATATTTTTAGTTTTATTTTTTATGTTTCGTTTATTATGCTATCTTAATCTTTGCTTTTACAAATAAAAAATCTACATTTTCTTTAAAACAAAAGAGTAATTATATGGTGAAGATAAAGAACAACATATTTTTTGTACATGAGAAAAAAAATATACCTTGACGCTTTCTATTTGTTTCTTGTTACTGATACCCCCTCCGGTTTCTGCCTTTTCTTCTTTATATGTATTTTTTTTTAAGTTAAAGATCCCCTTTCTCTTTTGAAAACAAATGAAGATGCATTTATTGAGTTTTTTTTTCAATTATTTAGTTGCTTTCTTGCTCTGTCTTTGCTTCCCTATTAATTTCCAGTTTGATGCTTAATTTCTTTTACTCATAATATGATTTTTCTTGCACATCTGATGCATTAATGGTTTTAGCCTTAATTATTTTTATCTGATTATGTTCATATGCTGTATATAGCTGATTTTTTGGGCTAAAAAGCTTTTTTTACTTGCAGCTTTGGTTAGCTTTGTACATGGATCTAACATAATTTGTCTTTTAGTTTTTTTGTTTCACTACGCGAAAAAACGGCTTTTACAGCGCTTTTTTTAAGCCATTTACAGCGCTTTTTCAAAAAAATAAGCGCTGTGGAAACGGGCGCTGTAAATGATACAACAGCGCTTCTATAAAAGCGCTATAAAACATGTAAATACAACGCGCGCTTGTTATGCACATTTTACAGCGCTTCTTCACAAAAAGCGCTGTAATATGCACCCCGTCATATGAGTTATGGGTGTGCATATTACAGCGCTTTCTCACAAAAGCGCTGTAATATGCCCACCCATAATTTCATATATGGGCGTACATATTACAGCGCTTTCTCGACAAAGCGCTGTAATATGCACCCCGTCATGCTTTCTCGAAAAAGCGCTGTAAAATGCCTACCCATAATTTCATATATGGGTGTGCATATTAC
>NW_027335068.1:0-264 GCF_000331145.2 Cicer arietinum
TAAGTATAGGGAGGACGAAAATTACCTAAATGTTAATCCAATGACACTAATGAACTTATTGCAGGCACAAGATTGGTTAAAAACCTTAATTGGACAAGAATGAGTCTTGGGAGGACATAAATGACCTAAATGTTAATTCAATGACACAAATGAACTTATTGGATGCACAAGATAGGTTAAAAATCCTAATTGGAAAAGAAAAAGCATAGGGAGGACGAAAATGACCTAAATGTTCATCCAATGACACAAATGAACTTATTGCAT
>NW_027335068.1:1411-3863 GCF_000331145.2 Cicer arietinum
AAAATGACCTAAATGTTCATCCAATGACACAAATGAACTTATTGCATGCACAAGATTGGTTAAAAACCCTAATTGGACAAGAATAAGCCTAGGGAGAACGAAAATGACCTAAATGTTCACCCAATGACACAAATGAACTTATTGCATGCACAAGATTAGTTAAAAACCTTAATTGGACAAGAAAAAGTCTAGGGTGGAAGAAAAAGATTTAAATGTTCATCCAATGACACAAACACACCTATTGGATGCACAAGATTGGTTAAAAACCTTAATTGGACAAGAATAAGTCTATGGAGGACAAAAATGACCTAAATGTTCATCCAATGACACAAATGAACTTATTGCATGCACAAGAATGGTTAAAAACCTTAATTGGACAAGAATAAGTCTATGGAGGACAAAAATGACCTAAATGTTCATCCAATGACACAAATGAACTTATTGCATGCACAAGAATGGTTAAAAACCTTAATTGGACAAGAATAAGTCTATGGAGGACAAAAATGACCTAAATGTTCATCCAATGACACAAATGAACTTATTGCATGCACAAGAATGGTTAAAAACCTTAATTGGACAAGAATAAGTCTATGGAGGACAAAAATGACCTAAATGTTCATCCAATGACACAAATGAACTTATTGCATGCACAAGAATGGTTAAAAACCTTAATTGGACAAGAATAAGTCTATGGAGGACAAAAATGACCTAAATGTTCATCCAATGACACAAATGAACTTATTGCATGCACAAGAATGGTTAAAAACCTTAATTGGACAAGAATAAGTCTATGGAGGACAAAAATGACCTAAATGTTCATCCAATGACACAAATGAACTTATTGCATGCACAAGAATGGTTAAAAACCTTAATTGGACAAGAATAAGTCTATGGAGGACAAAAATGACCTAAATGTTCATCCAATGACACAAATGAACTTATTGCATGCACAAGAATGGTTAAAAACCTTAATTGGACAAGAATAAGTCTATGGAGGACAAAAATGACCTAAATGTTCATCCAATGACACAAATGAACTTATTGCATGCACAAGAATGGTTAAAAACCTTAATTGGACAAGAATAAGTCTATGGAGGACAAAAATGACCTAAATGTTCATCCAATGACACAAATGAACTTATTGGATGCACAAGATTGGTTAAAAACCCTAATTGGACAAGAATAAGCCTAGGGAGGATGAAAATGACCTAAATGTTCATGCAATGACACAAATGAACTTATTGCATGCACAAGAATGATTAAAAACCTTAATTGGACAAGAATAAGTCTATGGAGGACAAAAATGATCTAAATGTTCATCCAATGACATAAACACACCTATTGGATGCACAAGATTGGTTAAAAACCCTAATTGGACAAGAATAAGCCTAGGGAAGACGAAAATGACCTAAATGTTAATCCAATGACACAAATGAACTTATTGGATGCACAAGATTTGTTAAAAATTCTAATTGGACAAGAATAAGTATAGGGAGGACGAAAATTACCTAAATGTTAATCCAATGACACTAATGAACTTATTGCATGCACAAGATTGGTTAAAAACCTTAATTGTACAAGAATTAGTCTTGGGAGGACATAAATGACCTAAATGTTAATTCAATGACACAAATGAACTTATTAAATGCACAAGATAGGTTAAAAATCCTAATTGGAAAAGAAAAAGCATAGGGAGGACCAAAATGACCTAAATGTTGAACCAATGACACAAACACACCTATTGGATGCACAAGATTGGTTAAAAATCCTAATTGGACAAGAATAAGCCTAGGGAAGACGAAAATGACCTAAATGTTAATCCAATGACACAAATGAACTTATTGGATGCACAAGATAGGTTAAAAATCCTAATTGGAAAAGAAAAAGCATAGGGAGGACGAAAATGACCTAAATGTTCATGCAATGACACAAATGAACTTATTGCATGCACAAGAATGGTTAAAAACCTTAATTGGACAAGAATAAGTCTTGGGAGGACATAAATGACCTAAATGTTAATTCAATGACACAAATGAACTTATTAAATGCACAAGATAGGTTAAAAATCCTAATTGGAAAAGAAAAAGCATAGGGAGGACGAAAATGACCTAAATGTTGATCCAATGACACAAACACACCTATTGGATGCACAAGATTGGTTAAAAACCCTAATTGGAAAAGAATAAGTCTAGGGAGGACGAAAATGACCTAAATGTTCATGCAATGACACAAATGAACTTATTGCATGCACAAGAATGGTTAAAAACCTTAATTGGACAAGAATAAGTCTTGGGAGGACATAAATGACCTAAATGTTAGTTCAATGACACAAATGAACTTATTGGATGCACAAATTAGGTTAAAAATGCTAATTGGAAAAGAAAAAGCATAGGGAGGACGAAAATGACCTAAATTTTGATCCAATGACACAAACACACCTATTGGATGCACA
>NW_027335069.1:0-1260 GCF_000331145.2 Cicer arietinum
GATACAAATACACCTATTGTATGCACAAGATTGGTTAGAAACCCAAGTTGGACAAGAATAAACTTATGGAGGACAAAAATGACCTAAATGTTCATCCAATGAACCAAATGAACTTATTGGATGCACAAGATTGGTTAAAAACCCTAATTGGACAAGAATAAGCCAAGGGAGGACGAAAATGACCTAAATGTTCATCCAATGACACAAATGAACTTATTGGATGCACAAGATTGGTTAAAAACCCTAATTGGACAAGAATAAGCCAAGGGAGGATGAAAATGACCTAAATGTTCATCCAATGACACAAACACACCTATTGTATGCACAAGATTGGTTAAAAACCCTAATTGTACAAGAATAACCCTAGGGAGGACGAAATTGACCTAAATGTTCATCCAATGACACAAACACACCTATTGGATGCACAAGATTGGTTAAAAACCCTAATTGGACAACAATAAGCCAAGGGAGGACGAAAATGACCTAAATGTTCATCCAATTACACAAACACACCTATTGTACGCACAAGATTGGTTTAAAACCCTAATTGGACAATAGTAAGCCGAGGGAGGACAAAAATGACCTCAATGTTCATCCAATGACACAAACACATCTATTGGATGCATAAGATTGGTTAAAAACCCTTATTGAACTAGAATAAACCTAGGGAGTGAAAATGACCTAAATGTTCATCCATTTACAGAAACGAACTTATTGGATGCACAAGATTTGTTAAAAACTCTAATTGGACAAGAAAAACCAAGGGAGGACAAAAATGACCTAAATGTTGATCCAATGACACAAACACACCTATTGGATGCACAAGATTGGTTAAAAACTCAACTTGGACAAGAAAAAACCTAGGGAGGACGAAAATGACCTAAATGTTCATCCAATGAACCAAATAAACTTATTGGATGCACAAGATTGGTTAAAAACCCTAATTGGACAAGAATAAGCCAAGGGAGGACGAAAATGACCTAAATGTTCATCCAATGACACAAACACACCTATTGGATGCACAAGATTGGTTAAAAACTCTAGTTGGATAAGAATAAGTCTATGGAGGACGAAAATAACCTAAATATTCATCCATTGACACAAACACACCTATTGGATGCACAAGATTGGGTAAAAACCCTAATTGGACTAGAATAAACCTAGGGAGGACGAAAATGACCCTAGGGAGGACGAAATTGAGCTAAATGTTCATCCAATGACACAAACACACATATTGGATGCACAAGATTGGTTAAAAAC
>NW_027335070.1:0-342 GCF_000331145.2 Cicer arietinum
TCATTTTCGTCCTCCCTTGGCTTATTCTTGTCCAGTTAGGGGTTTTAACCAATCTTGTGCATCTAATAAGTTCATTTCTGTCATTGGATAAACATTAAGGTCATTTTCCTCCTCCATAGGTTTATTCTAGTCCAATTACAGTTTTTAACCAATCTTGTGCATCCAATATTGTGTTTATATCATTGGATGAACATTTAGGTCATTTTCGTCCACCATTGGTTTATTCTTGTCTAATTAGGGTTTTTAACCAATCTTGTGCATCCAATAAGTTCATTTTTTTCATTGGATGAACATTTAGGTCATTTTCGTCCTCCCGAGGTTTATTCTAGTCCAATTAGGGTT
>NW_027335070.1:1178-3663 GCF_000331145.2 Cicer arietinum
GGTTTTTAACCAATCTTGTGCATCCAATAGGAGTGTTTGTGTCATTGGATGAACATTTAGGTCATTTTCGTCCTCCCTAAACTAATTCTTGAACAACTAGGGTTTTTAACCAATCTTGTGCATCCAATAGGTGCGTTTCTGTCATTGGATGAACATTTTGGTCATCTTCGTCCTCCATTGGTTTATTCTTGTCTAATTAGAGTTTTTAACCAATCTTGTGCATCCAATAAGATCATTTGTGTCATTGGATGAACATTTAGGTCATTTTCGTCCTCCTTAGGTTTGTTCTAGTCCAATTAAGGTTTTTAACCAATCTTGTGCATCCAATAGGAGTGTTTGTGTCATTGGATGAACATTTAGGTCATTTTCGTCCTCCTTAGGTTTGTTCTAGTCCAATTAAGGTTTTTAACCAATCTTGTGCATCCAATAGGAGTGTTTGTGTCATTGGATGAACATTTAGGTCATTTTCGTCCTCCCTTGGCTTATTCTTGTCCAATTAGGGGTTTTAACCAATCTTGTGCATTTAATAAGTTCATTTGTGTCATTGGATAAACATTAAGGTCATTTTCCTCCTCCATAGGTTTATTCTAGTCCAATTACGGTTTTTAACCAATCTTGTGCATCCAATAGGTGTGTTTGTGTCATTGGATGAACATTTAGGTCATTTTCGTCCTCCCTCGGTTTATTCTTGTCCAATTAGGGTTTTTAACCAATCTTGTGCATCCAATAGGAGTGTTTGTGTCATTGGAGGAACATTTAGGTCACTTTCGTCCTCCCTAAACTAATTCTTGAACAACTAGGGTTTTTAACCAATCTTGTGCATCCAATAGGTGTGTTTGTGTCATTGGATGAACATTTTGGTCATTTTCGTCCTCCATTGGCTCATTCTTGTCTAATTAGGTTTTTTAACCAATCTTGTGCATCCAATAAGTTCATTTGTGTCATTGGATAAACATTTAGGTCATTTTTGTCCTCCCTTGGCTTATTCTAGTCCAATTATTATTTTTAACCAATCTTGTGCATCCAATAAGTTTATTTGTGCCTTTGGATGAACATTTAGGTCATTCGCGTCCTCCCTAGGTTTATTCTAGTCGAATTATGGTTTTGAACCAATCTTGTGCATCCAATAGGTGCGTTTGTGTCATTCGATGAACATTTGGGTCCTTTTCGTCCTCCCTAGGTTTATTCTTGTCCAATTAGGGTTTTTAACCAATCTTGTGCATCCAATAAGTTCATTTGTGTCATTGGATGACCATTTAGGTCATTTTCGTCCTCCCTCGGTTTATTCTAGTCCAATTACGTTTTTTAACCAATCTTGTGCATCCTATAGTTGTGTTTGTGTCATTGGATGACCATTTAGGTCATTTTCGTCCTCCCGAGGTTTATTCTAGTCCAATTACGTTTTTTAACCAATCTTGTGCATCCTATAGTTGTGTTTGTGTCATTGGATGACCATTTAGGTCATTTTCGTCCTCCCGAGGTTTATTCTAGTCCAATTACGTTTTTTAACCAATCTTGTGCATCCAATAAGTTCATTTGTGTCTTTGGATGAACATTTGGGTCATTTTCGTCCTCCCTAGGTTTATTCTAGTCCAATTATGGTTTTTAACCAATCTACCGGAATCCAACATGTGTGTTTGTGTCATTGGATGAACATTTAGGTTATTTTCGTCCTCCCTAGGTTTATTCTTGTCCAATTAGGGTTTTTAACCAATATTGTGCATCTAAAAAGTTCATTTGTGTCTTTGGATGAATATTTAGGTCATTTTCGTCCTCCCTAGGTATGTTCTAGTCCAACTATGGTTTTTAACCAATCTTGTGCATCCAATACGTGTGTTAGTGTCATTGGATAAACATTTTGGTCATTTTCATCCTCCTTAGACTTATTCTTATCCAACTATGGTTTTTAACTAAACTTGTGCATCCAAAAGATGTGTTTGTGTCGTTGGATGAACGTTTAGGTCATTTTCGTCATTCCTTGGCTTATTCCTTTCCAATTAGGGTTTTTAACCAATCTTGTGCATCCAATAAGTTCATTTCTGTCATTGGATGAAGATTTAGGTCATTTTCCTCCTCCCTAGGTTTGTTCTAGTCCAATTAGGGTTTTTAACCAATCTTGTGTATCCAATAGGTGTGTTTGTGTCATTGGATGAACATTTAGGTCATTTTCGTCCTCCATTGGCTTTTTCTTGTCTAATTAGGGTTTTTAACCAATCTTGTGCATCCAATAAGTTCATTTGTGTCATTGGATGAACATTTAGGTCATTTTCGTCGTCCCTAGGTTTATTCTAGTCCAATTACGGTTTTTAACCAATCTTGTGCATCCAATAGTTGTGTTTGTGTCATTGGATGAACATTTAGGTGGTTTTCGTCCCCTCTTGGCTTATTCTTGTCCAATTCGGGTTTTTAACCGATCTTCTGAATCCAATAAGTTCATTTGTGTCATTGGATGAACATTTACGTCATTTTCGTCCTCCCTTGGCTT
>NW_027335071.1:0-990 GCF_000331145.2 Cicer arietinum
AAGAATAAGTCCAGGGAGGACGAAAATGACCTAAATGTTCATCCAATGACACAAACGCACCTAATGGATGCACAAGATTTATTAAAAACCCTAATTTAACTAGAATAAACTCAGGGAGGACGAAAATAACTTAAATGTTAATCCAATGACACAAATGAACTTATTAGATGCACAAGTTTGGTTAAAAACCCTAATTGGACAAGAATAAGCCTAGGGAGGACGAAAATGACCTAAATGTTCATCCAATGACACAAATGAACTTATTGGATGCACAAGATTGGTTAAAAACCCTAATTGGACAAGAATAACCCTAGGGAGGATGAAAATGACCTAAATGTTCATCCAATGACACAAATGAACTTATTGGATGCACAATATTGGTTAAAAACCCTAATTGGACAAGAATAAGCCTCGGAAGGACGAAAATGACCTAAATGTTCATCAAATGACACAAACACACCTATTGGATGCACAAGATTGGTTAAAAACCCTAATTGGACAAGAATAAGCCTCGGGAGGACGAAAATGACCTAAATGTTCATCCAATGACACAAATGAACTTATTGAATGCACAATATTGGTTAAAAATCCTAATTGGACAAGAATAAGCCTAGGCAGGACAAAATGACCTAAATGTTCATCCAATGACGCAAATACACCTATTGGATGCACAAGATTGGTTAAAAACCCGAATTGGACTAGAATAAACCTAGGGAGGATGAAAATGACCAAAATGTTCATCCAATGACACAAACACACCTATAGGATGCACAAGATTGGTTAAAAACCCTAATTGGACAAGCATAAGGCTAGGCTTGACGAAAATGACCTAAATGTTAATTCAATGACACAAATGAACATATTGGATGCACAAGATTGGTTAAAACCCCTAATTGGACAAGAATAAGCCTAGGGAGAATGAAAATGACCTAAATGTTCATCCAATGACGCAAACACACCTATTGGATGCACAAGATTGGTTAAAAACCC
>NW_027335072.1:0-1953 GCF_000331145.2 Cicer arietinum
TAAAAACCCTAATTGAACAAGAATAAGCCCATAGAGGACGAAAATGACCTAAATGTTTATCCAATGATATAAACACACCAATTGGAAGCACAAGATTTTTTAATAACCCTAATTGGACTAGAATAAGCCTAGGGAGGACGAAAATGACCTAAATTTTAATCCAATGACACAAATGAGCTAATTGGATTCACGGGATTGTTTAAAAACCCTAATTGGACTAGAATAAGCCTATGGAGGACGAAAATGACCTAAATGTTCATCCAATGACACAAACACACCTATTGGATGCAGTAGATTGGTTAAAACCCCTAATAGGACAAGAATAAGCCTAAGGAGGACGAAAATGACCTAAATGTGAATCCAATGACACAAATGAACTTATTGGATGCACAAGATTGTTTAAAACCCCTAATTGGAAAAGAATAAGCCTAGAGAGGACGAAAATGACCTAAATGTTAATCCAATGACACAAATGAACTTATTTGATGCACTAGATTGGTTCAAAACCCTAAATGGACAAGAATAAGCCTAGGGGGGGCGAAAATGACCTAAATATTCATCCAATGACATAAACACACCTATTGGATGCACAAGATTTGTTAAAAACCCTAATTGGACAAGAATAAGCCTAGGGAGGACGAAAATGACCTAAATGTTCATCCAATGACAAACACACCTACTGGATGCACATGATTGGTTAAAAATCTTAATTGGACAAGAATAAGCCTAAGGAGGACGAAAATGACCTAAATGTTAATCGAATGACACAAACACATCTATTGGATGCACAAGATTTTTTAATAACCCTAATTGGACTAGAATAAGCCTAGGGAGGACGAAAACGACTTAATGTTAATCCAATATCACAAATGAACTTATTGGATGCACAAGATTGGTTAAAACCCTTATTGGACAAGAATATGCCAAAGGTGGATGAAAATGACCTAAATGTTAATCCAATGGCACAAATGAACTAATTGGATGCACAAGATTGGTTAAAAACCCTAATTGGAAAAGAATAAGCCTAGGGAGGACGAAAATGACCTAAATGTTCATCCAATGACACAAATGAACATATTGGATGCACAAGATTGGTTAAAAACCCTAATTGGAAAAGAATAAGCCTAGGGAGGACGAAAATGACCTAAATGTTCATCCAATGACACAAATGAACATATTGGATGCACAAGATTGGTTAAAAACCCTAATTGGAAAAGAATAAGCCTAGGGAGGACGAAAATGACCTAAATGTTCATCCAATGACACAAATGAACATATTGGATGCACAAGATTGGTTAAAAACCCTAATTGTACAAGAATAAGCCTAAGGAGGACGAAAAATACCTATATGATAATCCAATGACCCAAATGAACTTATTGGATGGACAAGATTGGCTAACAACTCTAATAGGACAAGAATAAGCCTAGGGAGGACGAAAATGACCTAAATGGTTATCCAATGGCACAAATGAACTTATTGGATGCACTAGATTGGTTAAAAACCCTAAATGGACAAGAATAAGCCTAAGGAGGACGAAAATGACCTAAATGTTAATCCAATGACACAAATGAACTTATTGGATGCACTAGATTGGTTAAAAACCCTAAACCGACAAGAATAAGCCTAAGGAGGACGAAAATGACCTAAATGTTAATCCAATGACACAAATGAACTTATTGGATGCACTAGATTGGTTAAAAACCCTAAATGGACAAATGGTTATCCAATGACACAAACACACCTATTGGATGCAGTAGATTCGTTAAAACCCCTAATTGGACAAGAATAAGCCTAAGGAGGACGAAAATGACCTAAATGTTAATCCAATGACACAAATGAACTTATTGGAAGCACAAGATTGGTTAAAACCCTAAATGGACAAGAATAAGCCTAGGGAGGACGAAAATAACCTAAATGTTGATCCAATGACACAAACACACCTATTGGATGCA
>NW_027335073.1:0-1445 GCF_000331145.2 Cicer arietinum
TGGATGCAAAAGTTTGGTTAAAAACCCTAATAGGACAAGAATAAGCCTAGGGAGGACAAAAATGACCAAAATGTTAATCCAATGACTTAAATGAACTTATTGGATGCACATGGTTTGTTTAAAACCCTAATTGGACAAGAATAAGCCTAGGGAGGACGAAAAAGACCTAATTGTTCATCCAATGACACAAACACACCTATTGGATGCACAAGATTGGATAAAACCCCTAATTGGACTAGAATAAACCTAGGGAGGACGAAAATGACCTAAATGTTCATCCAATGACACAAATGAACTTATTGTATGCACAATATTTGTTAAAAACCCAAATTAGACAACAATAAGTCTAGGGAGGACGAAAATGACCTAAATGCTCATCCAATGACACAAACACACCTATTGGATGCACAAGATTGGTTAAAAAACCTAATTGGACAAGAATAAGCCTAGGGAGGACGAAAAAGACCTAATTGTTCATCCAATGACACAAACACACCTATTGGATGCACAAGATTGGATAAAACCCCTAATTGGACTAGAATAAACCTAGGGAGGACGAAAATGACCTAAATGTTAATCCAATGACACAAATGAACATATTGGATGCACAAGATTGGTTAAAAACCCTAATTGGACAAGAAAAAGCCTAGAAAGGACGAAAATGACCAAAATGTTAATCCAATGACACAAATGAACTTATTGGATGCACAAGAATGGGTAAAAACCCTATTTGGACAAAAATAAGTCTAGGGAGGACGAAAATGACCTAAATGTTCATCCAATGACACAAATGAACTTATTGGATGCAAAAGATTGGTTAAAAACCCTAATTGGACAAAAATAAGTCTAGGGAGGATGAAAATGACCTAAATGTTCATCCAATGACACAAACACACCTATTGGATGCACAAGATTGGCTAAAAATCCTAATTGGACAAGAATAAACCTAGGGAGGACGAAAATGACCTAAGTGTTCATCCACTGACAGAAACACACCATTTTGATGCACAAGATTGGTTAAAAACCCTAATTGGACTGGAATAAACCTAGGGAGGACGAAAATGACCTAAATGTTCATCCACTGACAGAAACACACCTATTGGATGCACAAGATTGGCTAAAAATCCTAATTGGACAAGAATAAACCTAGGGAGGACGAAAATGACCTAAGTGTTCATCCACTGACAGAAACACACCTATTGGATGCACAAGATTGGCTAAAAATCCTAATTGGACAAGAATAAACCTAGGGAGGACGAAAATGACCTAAGTGTTCATCCACTGACAGAAACACACCTATTGGATGCACAAGATTGGTTAAAAATCCTAATTGGACAAGAATAAGCCTAGGGAGGACGAAATTGACCTAAATATTTATCCATTGACACAAACACACCTATTGGATGGCCAAGATTGGTTAAAAACCCTAATTGGACTAGAATAAA
>NW_027335074.1:0-205 GCF_000331145.2 Cicer arietinum
CAGAAGAACCAAGAAGATATATTTTGTTTTTGTTTTTCTTCTTTCTTCTTTCATTTTATTTTTTTTCTTTTTATTTTTTTTCTTTTTCTGAGAATCACCACCCCAAACTTAGAAAGTTGCTATCCCATGAGCAACCCCAAACTTAGAATTTTATCAAGACAAGGATTTTTTTTCTACCTAACTCCAAGTAAGGTGATTTAATTAA
>NW_027335074.1:970-1219 GCF_000331145.2 Cicer arietinum
GTACGATCGCTTCTCAACGCATCTTTTTGATTCCTTGCTCATACCAAACATCAAAACTAAGAGAACTAGCAATTAGAGACTAAAATTGGAACTAAATGGAGTAAAATAAATGTGAAATGCAATAAATAAGTACGGTGCAAAGGATATAAAATTGGGTTGCCTCCCAATAAGCGCTTCTTTAAAGTAATTAGCTTGACGTCTCAACTATTGTCAAGGTGGTATATATGACATGAAGAACACATCATCCTT
>NW_027335075.1:0-2108 GCF_000331145.2 Cicer arietinum
CATTGCATTCGTTTTTAGAAGAAGAATTACAAACAACTCGCGTCAATAACTTTTTTCAAGATATAATTAATTTGATTTATAAAATATCACGTTTAATATTTTTCACTCTGAAAAATGACTATGAGAAATAAAACCATTGACAAACAACCCAAGTACTTAAATAAAATATTTCGTCAAAAATATTAAAGGAGAGGGGAGTTATTGTCTTTCATCCTTTAATTAATATACTCTCTCAATTATAAATAAATCTCTAAAAATTCTTAACACGAAAAATTACTGACTTAAATATACTTCTAAACTCTCACAACTATCTTTGATGATACTTAATCATAATAACATCACATCACATCATTCAACTTTCATCTAAAAATTAGTGTCAACTACCTTAATTGACATTGCATTCGTTTTTAGAAGAAGAATTACAAACAACTCGCGTCAATAACTTTTTTCAAGATAGAAGTAATTTGATTTATAAAATATCACGTTTAATATTTTTCACTCTGAAAAATGACTATGAGAAATAAAACCATTGACAAACAACCCAAGTACTTAAATAAAATATTTCGTCAAAATCTAAATTTTTTTAAAACAAATTGAAAGTGGCGCTTTTGTTCTATTGTTTCAAAGGCCGAAAAATTTTCTTTTTGACAATTTTTCACAAATGAATAAATATATTTCACTTACATGACACATAGAAAATCACTAATTAATAAAGTGGAATATATTAAAGATCAGTCTTTGTTTGATTTATTTTATTATAATCAATATATTTTTAAATATAATTCTTCAAAAACATAAAAAAAAAAAATTAAGAGCAAATATTAACATGTTGAACACCAACAAAGATACTTCATCAAGAATATTTCATGGAGAACTCTTTTAATTACTCTTTATTCTTTAGTTCTTGTTTATTTTCATAAGTAGCTAAATTTCTTGTGTTTGGGATATGAAAACCTACTAGTATATAATTTAATTTTTTGGTTATTTGAATGTATTTTTATCGATCTCTATTAGTAATTGATAGCGTTTCAGCAAGTGTACTGAATCGTTGCAAGTAATAATAAAACGGTAGTACCGAGTGTCGAACTCAAGGATTGCGTTTTACTATTGAATTATATTTAGTTACTAAAATTGAACAAAAGTTCCCAAGTTGATTGAAATAATATTTAAAATTGACAGCAGCAGTAAAATTGATCCTTTATCAATTGAGAAAAATGTCAGGGATGAGTTTCACTTTGAATCCAACCTTGGTGTCTAATTTGATCCTAGTTATTGAATTCCTTTATTGAATTATTACCGAATTCTCTTTATTATTCTTGCCCTAATGTCTTAGTGACAGAACCTTTAATTCCAAAGTAACCCCTAATTCCTTAGTAGATTTAAGATTAGAATTAAGCATTACCGTATAGAAATTCTCTTGTAAATTATTGCTTTGCAACTAATTTAATTAGTTTCATGACCTGCACCTATGTCTAGACTACAAATTCATGAATTTCTCATCTCAAGCATTCGTAAAGTCCACTTCCGTTTCAAAATACAAATCGTAGAACATTTTTATGTTGATCAAGCAATAAAAAGCGTTAAGCACAGAGATGAGAAAAATAATTCAATAAACTCATTCATATAACTAGAAATCAATCATAAAAATAAGGGTTTCATCTTGTTACACTCATCCCTAACAAATAGGGTTTAGTTACTCATGACAGAAATAAAAGAGATAAAGATTAGAGAATAATTACAAGAAGGATTCATGAATGATTCTTGATAAAACTGCTCCAATGATGTTAGAAGCGGCCGTTTTTGAGTTTCTATGCTAGGCGCGGAAAACGCACTCCAGGCGCGTTTGGGTAGTAGCAAATGCTGGAAAAAGTGCTTCAGGTGCGCTTGGGCGCGCTCCTAGCGCTCAGCATCTGATGTCCGGTGTATATTGCATTTTTCTCCTCTTTTGAGTCTGAATTTGATTCCGGTATATTTATGAAAGTTGTAGCTATGGATCTTAGCTTTCATTTACATTTCGTTTGACTCCAATTGAACATCCACAACTCCAGATATGGCTGAAATACTCTACATATGTCATGTTGATTTCCCACCAAAATTCAGCACTGCAC
>NW_027335076.1:0-1074 GCF_000331145.2 Cicer arietinum
GAAGAGAATATGACAAAGTTATAATAGAACATTTCAATACAATACTAGAACATTACAAAACAATAAAGAAACCAAAATCCTAGTCAACTAATCTAGGGCTGTTCTTCATTATTACCAGCGGGAGAGGTAGAGACTGATGTATTAGCCTCAACAAGTGTCTCCTCTCCATGAGGTTCAGTGCTATCTAAGTTGGTTGGGTTTTGATCTTTTGTTGCTTGACGACCTATATCTACAATATCTTCAAATGACAACTTAAGGCCTAAGTGTTCTTGTATTACAGTCACATCCTGAGCAACTGAATTGAGCGATGCTTGGAGAGTCCTTAGAGATGCTTTTACTCTTGCATTATGAGCAGCTTGATTCTCCATGAATTCCAGCAACTTAGTTAAAACATCATAATGGGCTTCAACTGGCTCAGCTTGTTCCGCATTTGGCTGAGCTTGTTCAGCATTTGGCTGAGCTCGAGTCCAAATTCCATTTATTCGTTTCAATTGCATTTGGTTTACAATTGATTCTCCAAAAGTGAGAGTAGTTTTGGCAGATTCTTCATTGACAATAGAAACATTAAAATGTCTCAGAATCTTTGTAATGAGTTGTGGGTATGGGAGGAGCAGCTTACCATGAGCGGATTCTGACATGTTCATGAGAACAATCCAGGTCCAGCTCATCTT
This sequence comes from Cicer arietinum, assembly GCF_000331145.2. NCBI lineage: Eukaryota > Viridiplantae > Streptophyta > Magnoliopsida > Fabales > Fabaceae > Cicer > Cicer arietinum. The sequence continues at coordinate 672 of NW_027335076.1, forward strand.
GAGCTCTTTGAATAATCCCCACAGCAGAGTAATGTCCAGCCTCTGGACAACAGCGTGATTTCCCGACCTAGGCACTAACATCCGTGTTAGTACGTACACGAGCATCCTATATTGGACCTTCATTTGACCTATAGGAAGTGATAGCTTTTCGACGAATCCCTCAATCATCAGGTCCTGAACAGCAGTGTGCCTGTCTACTGATGTTTCCCATGCTTCATCAGTAGAATCTGCCTTGGTTCTTCCATCAACAGATTCACCATAGAATGGCAAACCTGAAAGTACAGAAAATTCCTTAAAAGACATGGAAATTTTCTTTCCTTTTACTTCAGATTCAAAGCCCGTGGCGGTGAGACTGAAGTTGGAATAGAATGCCTTAATGAGCTTTGGATATATGTCAAGAGAG
>NW_027335077.1:0-1249 GCF_000331145.2 Cicer arietinum
TCAGCTGCATCCGCATCAGAACTGTCGTCTATTGATGTTCCGTGAAATGGCAATCCTGTCAACACAACAAAATCTTCAAAAGACATTGATAACTTTTTACCTTTAACCTGAGTTTTGAATCCGTCATCAGTGAGCTTGAAGTTTGCGTAAAATTCCCGTATCAGTTTCGGATAGCTGTCCAAAGTAGATGAAAGAAAACCTTCAAGACCATGAAATCTCAGATGATCTTGGAATGTGAAGCCTTCTGTATCAAAGAAACCAAAATCCAGGGTTCTGCCTTCATGAATTTTCCGTTTAAGAAACTCTGCTGGAATGGTAACTTCTACATCCTTCTCTTTAGGTGCTGGAGTTTTCTTAGTTAGGGGTGGTGTAACCGGTTTCTTTTTCTTCTTGGAAATCTCTTTCATAGCATCAGCCAACAACTTCTCACTTGGTGGTTCCTTCCTTTTCTTAGATACCTCTTGATTAAGTGCAGGTTGCTTGCCCTTGTCCTTGGCAAGGATTTTATGCGTAGGAATTGAAATCTGTTTAGACACAGTAGGTGGAGGTGAAGGAGTTTCACTTGTGGAAGATGAAGAAGGTGAAGGTGTAAGTGGCTGGGTTTGTTTCACACGAGCCATGATCGCAACAAAATAAATTGAATGTAGGTAGAGTGTAGATAGAATGAACAAACCGATGAAGATGCAGAAAAGTGAAGCAGATAGAGTGAAAAACTGAAAAATCTGGAAAATCTTGAAAAACCTGAGAAACCTGATGAAGAAATTGATTTTGTCCTTTACCTTTTTATACTTTTACCCTTGTCAATCGATTTCCAAATCGATTGGGTTACCGTTACGCCGAATCCTTAATCGATTGTGTAATTATGATGTCCAACGGCTAGTAAAAAAAGGTTCGAACAGTCGTATTCCAAATCCCAAATCGATTTTCCGTTTTACTTAATCGATGTCTGAATCGATTGTCCCAAATGTCAAATACTGAACACTGAATCAATCGATTTCCAAATCGATGCTCGGGATTTTTACAAAATATTTTCCAAAAAATCTGAAGTCTGGGCTAACCAAATCGATTCCACAATCGATGTTTTAAACAAACAAAGAACAAACTCGAAATCGATTAATCAATCGATTTAAACAAAAAAAAACTTCTGATTAACTGCCATTGATTCTTTTCTCTGTCATCAATACACCTTGGTTGACCAATCTTTCTTCATTTAATCTTCATTTAATGTTAAAGACAAGATTCTCATACT
>NW_027335078.1:0-2374 GCF_000331145.2 Cicer arietinum
GACGAAAATGACCTAAATGTTCATCCAATGACACAAACACACTTATTGGATGCACAAGATCGGGTTAAAAACCCTAATTGGACTAGAATAAACCAATAAAAGTAACTTCAATCGATTACGCAATCGATTTGCCAAGTCTCAGAGTTCACTATGTTTTCAAAAAAATTATTTCAATCGATTTGCCAATCGATTGTTTTCAAAACAGTGGCTCAGGTTTTTGATGTCAATCGATTTGCCAATCGATTTAATAGCATGTTCCTGAAAAGTTTTTACCTGGTGTTTAGTTCAATCGATTACCCAATCGATTGCGACCAAACTTTAACAAAATGAAAGTGTTAACAATAGATTGTCCAATCGATTGTATTTGTCACAGGTGAGGTCATTTTTCAAATGATACTTTGTCAATCGATTTGCCAATCGATTCCCTCAGCACTGGAGTGCCACTGTGACTCATTCAATCGATTTACCAATCGATGTGTTACCATCAGGTTTAATTTGTGAAATGTTCAATCGATTTCCCAATCGATTACCCTCCAAATCAGAGTGCTACTGACTTGTGCAGTTTTCATTTTTAATTAAGCTAATCGATTGCCTAATCGATTGCACATTCACAAACACTTAAGATTTCCTTACACCCTTGTTATGAAATCGATTTCCCAATCGATTTACATAGTCAGAATTCAACTTTTGTTGATTTCTTGTGTTCCAAGCAATTGATCCAAGTGTGTAGGATTGAATTGGTGTTCCTGAAATTTTGCTCAATTGAAATATTAGATTTATCATATTAAGTATGAATATTGTTGAATTGTGAATTATGTCAAAATTAAGAATCAAAGGATCAAAATCCAACAAAATGAACGTATTGGATGTATATGATTGGTTAAAAACCCTAATTGGAGAAGAATAAGCCAAGGAAGGACGATAATGACCGAAATTTTCATCCAATGGAACAAATGAACTTATTGGATGCACAAGATTGGTTAAAAACCCTAGTTGGACAAGAATAAGTCTAGGAAGGACGAAAATGACCTAAATGTTCATCCAATGTCCCAAACACACCTATTGGATGCACAAGATTGGTTAAAAACCCTAGATGGATAAGAATAAGTCTATGGAGGAAGAAAATGACCTAAATGTTCATCCATTGACACAAATGAACTTATTGGATGCACAAGATTGGTTAAAAACCTTAATTGGACAAGAATAAGCCAAGGGAGGACGAAAATGACCTAAATGTTCATCCAATGACACAAACACACCTATTAAATGCACAAAATTGGTTAAAAACCCTAATTGGACTAGAATAAACCTAGGGAGGACGAAAATGACATAAATGTTCATCCAAAGACACCAACGAAGTTATTGGATACACGAGATTGGTTAAAAACCCTAGTTTGACAAGAATAATTCTAGGTGGGACGAAAATGACCTACATGTTCATCCAATGATACAAACACACCTATTGGATGCACAAGATTGGTTAAAAACCCTAATTGGACTAGAATAAACCTAGGGAGGACGAAAATGACCTAAATGTTCATCCAATGACACAAATCAACTTATTGGATGCACAAGATTGGTTAAAAACCCTAGTTTGACAAGAATAATTCTAGGTGGGATGAAAATGACCTAAATGTTCATCCAATGATACAAACACACCTATTGTATGCACAAGATTGGTTAAAAACCCTAATTGGACTAGAACAAACCTAGGGAGGACGAAAATGACCTAAATGTTCATCCAGTGACTCAAACACACCTATTGGATGCACAAGATTGGTTAAAAACACTGGTTCGAAAAGAATAAGTCTAGGTGGGACGAAAACGACCTAAATGTTCATCCAATGATACAAACACACCTATTGTATGCACAAGATTGGTTAAAAACCCTAATTGGACTAGAACAAACCTAGGGAGGACGAAAATGACCTAAATGTTCATCCAATGACACAAACACACCTATTAAATGCACAGAATTGGTTAAAAACCCTAATTGGACTAGAATAAACCTAGGGAGGACGAAAATGACCTAAATGTTCATGCAAAGACACAAACGAACTTATTGGATGCACAAGATTGAATAAAACCCTAGTTCGACAAGAATAAGTCTAGGTAGGACGAAAATGACCTAAATGTTCATCCAATGATACAAACAAACCTTTAGGATGCTCAAGATTGGTTAAAAATCCTAATTGGACTAGAGCAGACCTAGGGAGGACGAAAATGACCTAAATGTTCATCCAATGACACAAACACACCAATTGAATGCACAAAATTGGTTAAAAACCCTAATTGGATTAGAATAAACCTGGGGAGGACGAAAATGACCTAAATGTTCATCCAGTGACTCAAACACACCTATTGGATGCACAAG
>NW_027335079.1:0-290 GCF_000331145.2 Cicer arietinum
TGCATCCAATAAGTTCATTTGTGTCATTGGATTAACGTTTTGGTTATTTTCGTCCTCCCAATGGTTATTCTTTTCCAATTAGGGTTTTTAACCAATCTTATGCATCCAATATGTTCATTTGTGTCATTGGTTTAACATTTAGGACATTTTCGTCCTCCCTAGGTTTATTCTAGTCCAATTAGGGTTTCTAACCAATCTTGTGCATCCAAAAGGTGTGTTTGTGTCATTGGATGAACATTTAGGTCATTTTCGTCCTCCCTATGCTTATTCTTGTCCAATTAGGGTTTTTA
>NW_027335079.1:951-6929 GCF_000331145.2 Cicer arietinum
TTGTCCAATTAGGGTTTTTAACCAATCTTGTGCATCCAATAGGTGTGTTTGTGTCATTGGATGAACAATTAGGTCATTTTCGTCCTCCCTAGGCATATTCTTGTCCAATTAGGGTTTTTAACCAATCTATTGCATGCAATATGGTTATTTGTATCATTGGATTAACATTTAAGTTATTTTCGTCCTCCCTGAGCTTATTGTAGTTCAATTAGGGTTTTTAACAAATCTTGTTCATCCAATAGGTGTGTTTGTGTCATCGGATGAACAATTAGGTCATTTTCGTCCTCCCTAGGCTTATTCTAGTCCAATTAGGGTTTTTAACGTATCTTGTGCATCCAATAGGTGTCTTTGTGTCATTGGATGAACATCTAGGTCATTTTCGTCCTCCCGAGGCTTATGCTTGTCCAATTAAGGTTTTTAACCAATCTTATGCATCCAATATGTTCATTTGTGTCATTGGATGAACATCTAGGTCATTTTCGTCCTCCCGAGGCTTATGCTTGTCCAATTAAGGTTTTTAACCAATCTTATGCATCCAATATGTTCATTTGTGTCATTGGATGAACATCTAGGTCATTTTCGTCCTCCCGAGGCTTATGCTTGTCCAATTAAGGTTTTTAACCAATCTTATGCATCCAATATGTTCATTTGTGTCATTGGATGAACATCTAGGTCATTTTCGTCCTCCCGAGGCTTATGCTTGTCCAATTAAGGTTTTTAACCAATCTTATGCATCCAATATGTTCATTTGTGTCATTGGATGAACATCTAGGTCATTTTCGTCCTCCCGAGGCTTATGCTTGTCCAATTAAGGTTTTTAACCAATCTTATGCATCCAATATGTTCATTTGTGTCATTGGATGAACATCTAGGTCATTTTCGTCCTCCCGAGGCTTATGCTTGTCCAATTAAGGTTTTTAACCAATCTTATGCATCCAATATGTTCATTTGTGTCATTGGATGAACATCTAGGTCATTTTCGTCCTCCCGAGGCTTATGCTTGTCCAATTAAGGTTTTTAACCAATCTTATGCATCCAATATGTTCATTTGTGTCATTGGATGAACATCTAGGTCATTTTCGTCCTCCCGAGGCTTATGCTTGTCCAATTAAGGTTTTTAACCAATCTTATGCATCCAATATGTTCATTTGTGTCATTGGATGAACATCTAGGTCATTTTCGTCCTCCCGAGGCTTATGCTTGTCCAATTAAGGTTTTTAACCAATCTTATGCATCCAATATGTTCATTTGTGTCATTGGATGAACATCTAGGTCATTTTCGTCCTCCCGAGGCTTATGCTTGTCCAATTAAGGTTTTTAACCAATCTTATGCATCCAATATGTTCATTTGTGTCATTGGATGAACATCTAGGTCATTTTCGTCCTCCCGAGGCTTATGCTTGTCCAATTAAGGTTTTTAACCAATCTTATGCATCCAATATGTTCATTTGTGTCATTGGATGAACATCTAGGTCATTTTCGTCCTCCCGAGGCTTATGCTTGTCCAATTAAGGTTTTTAACCAATCTTATGCATCCAATATGTTCATTTGTGTCATTGGATGAACATCTAGGTCATTTTCGTCCTCCCGAGGCTTATGCTTGTCCAATTAAGGTTTTTAACCAATCTTATGCATCCAATATGTTCATTTGTGTCATTGGATGAACATCTAGGTCATTTTCGTCCTCCCGAGGCTTATGCTTGTCCAATTAAGGTTTTTAACCAATCTTATGCATCCAATATGTTCATTTGTGTCATTGGATGAACATCTAGGTCATTTTCGTCCTCCCGAGGCTTATGCTTGTCCAATTAAGGTTTTTAACCAATCTTATGCATCCAATATGTTCATTTGTGTCATTGGATGAACATCTAGGTCATTTTCGTCCTCCCGAGGCTTATGCTTGTCCAATTAAGGTTTTTAACCAATCTTATGCATCCAATATGTTCATTTGTGTCATTGGATGAACATCTAGGTCATTTTCGTCCTCCCGAGGCTTATGCTTGTCCAATTAAGGTTTTTAACCAATCTTATGCATCCAATATGTTCATTTGTGTCATTGGATGAACATCTAGGTCATTTTCGTCCTCCCGAGGCTTATGCTTGTCCAATTAAGGTTTTTAACCAATCTTATGCATCCAATATGTTCATTTGTGTCATTGGATGAACATCTAGGTCATTTTCGTCCTCCCGAGGCTTATGCTTGTCCAATTAAGGTTTTTAACCAATCTTATGCATCCAATATGTTCATTTGTGTCATTGGATGAACATCTAGGTCATTTTCGTCCTCCCGAGGCTTATGCTTGTCCAATTAAGGTTTTTAACCAATCTTATGCATCCAATATGTTCATTTGTGTCATTGGATGAACATCTAGGTCATTTTCGTCCTCCCGAGGCTTATGCTTGTCCAATTAAGGTTTTTAACCAATCTTATGCATCCAATATGTTCATTTGTGTCATTGGATGAACATCTAGGTCATTTTCGTCCTCCCGAGGCTTATGCTTGTCCAATTAAGGTTTTTAACCAATCTTATGCATCCAATATGTTCATTTGTGTCATTGGATGAACATCTAGGTCATTTTCGTCCTCCCGAGGCTTATGCTTGTCCAATTAAGGTTTTTAACCAATCTTATGCATCCAATATGTTCATTTGTGTCATTGGATGAACATCTAGGTCATTTTCGTCCTCCCGAGGCTTATGCTTGTCCAATTAAGGTTTTTAACCAATCTTATGCATCCAATATGTTCATTTGTGTCATTGGATGAACATCTAGGTCATTTTCGTCCTCCCGAGGCTTATGCTTGTCCAATTAAGGTTTTTAACCAATCTTATGCATCCAATATGTTCATTTGTGTCATTGGATGAACATCTAGGTCATTTTCGTCCTCCCGAGGCTTATGCTTGTCCAATTAAGGTTTTTAACCAATCTTATGCATCCAATATGTTCATTTGTGTCATTGGATGAACATCTAGGTCATTTTCGTCCTCCCGAGGCTTATGCTTGTCCAATTAAGGTTTTTAACCAATCTTATGCATCCAATATGTTCATTTGTGTCATTGGATGAACATCTAGGTCATTTTCGTCCTCCCGAGGCTTATGCTTGTCCAATTAAGGTTTTTAACCAATCTTATGCATCCAATATGTTCATTTGTGTCATTGGATGAACATCTAGGTCATTTTCGTCCTCCCGAGGCTTATGCTTGTCCAATTAAGGTTTTTAACCAATCTTATGCATCCAATATGTTCATTTGTGTCATTGGATGAACATCTAGGTCATTTTCGTCCTCCCGAGGCTTATGCTTGTCCAATTAAGGTTTTTAACCAATCTTATGCATCCAATATGTTCATTTGTGTCATTGGATGAACATCTAGGTCATTTTCGTCCTCCCGAGGCTTATGCTTGTCCAATTAAGGTTTTTAACCAATCTTATGCATCCAATATGTTCATTTGTGTCATTGGATGAACATCTAGGTCATTTTCGTCCTCCCGAGGCTTATGCTTGTCCAATTAAGGTTTTTAACCAATCTTATGCATCCAATATGTTCATTTGTGTCATTGGATGAACATCTAGGTCATTTTCGTCCTCCCGAGGCTTATGCTTGTCCAATTAAGGTTTTTAACCAATCTTATGCATCCAATATGTTCATTTGTGTCATTGGATGAACATCTAGGTCATTTTCGTCCTCCCGAGGCTTATGCTTGTCCAATTAAGGTTTTTAACCAATCTTATGCATCCAATATGTTCATTTGTGTCATTGGATGAACATCTAGGTCATTTTCGTCCTCCCGAGGCTTATGCTTGTCCAATTAAGGTTTTTAACCAATCTTATGCATCCAATATGTTCATTTGTGTCATTGGATGAACATCTAGGTCATTTTCGTCCTCCCGAGGCTTATGCTTGTCCAATTAAGGTTTTTAACCAATCTTATGCATCCAATATGTTCATTTGTGTCATTGGATGAACATCTAGGTCATTTTCGTCCTCCCGAGGCTTATGCTTGTCCAATTAAGGTTTTTAACCAATCTTATGCATCCAATATGTTCATTTGTGTCATTGGATGAACATCTAGGTCATTTTCGTCCTCCCGAGGCTTATGCTTGTCCAATTAAGGTTTTTAACCAATCTTATGCATCCAATATGTTCATTTGTGTCATTGGATGAACATCTAGGTCATTTTCGTCCTCCCGAGGCTTATGCTTGTCCAATTAAGGTTTTTAACCAATCTTATGCATCCAATATGTTCATTTGTGTCATTGGATGAACATCTAGGTCATTTTCGTCCTCCCGAGGCTTATGCTTGTCCAATTAAGGTTTTTAACCAATCTTATGCATCCAATATGTTCATTTGTGTCATTGGATGAACATCTAGGTCATTTTCGTCCTCCCGAGGCTTATGCTTGTCCAATTAAGGTTTTTAACCAATCTTATGCATCCAATATGTTCATTTGTGTCATTGGATGAACATCTAGGTCATTTTCGTCCTCCCGAGGCTTATGCTTGTCCAATTAAGGTTTTTAACCAATCTTATGCATCCAATATGTTCATTTGTGTCATTGGATGAACATTTAGGTCATTTTCGTCCTCCCTAGGCATATTCTCGTCAGATTAGGGTTTTTAACGAATCTTGTGCATCCAATAAGTTCATTTGTGTCATTGGATTAACGTTTAGGTTATTTTCGTCAACCCTAGCCTCATGCTTGTCCAATTAGGGTTTTTAACCAATCTTGTGTATCCTATAGATGTGTTTGTCTCAATGGATGACCATTTTGGTCATTTTCGTCCTCCCTAGACTTATTCTTGTCCAATTAAGGTTTTTAACCAATCTTGTGAATGCAATAAGTTCATTTGTGTCATTGGATTAACATTTAGGTCATTTTTGTCCTCCCTGGGTTTATTCTTGTCCAATTAGGGTTTTTAACCAATCTTGTGCCTCCAATAGGTGTGTTTGTGTCATTGGATGAACATTTAGGTCATTTTCGTCATTCCTAGACTTATTCTTGTCTAATTAGCGTTTTTAACCAATCTTGTGCATGCAGTAAGTTCATTTGCGTCATTGGATGAACATTTAGGTTGTTTTTCGTCAACCTTAGCCTTATGCTTGTCAAATTAGGGTTTTTAACCAATCTTGTGCATCCTATAGATGTGTTTGTGTCAATGGATGAACATTTTGGTCATTTTCGTCCTCCCTAGACTTATTATTGTCCAATTAAGGTTTTTAACCAATCTTGTGCATGCAATAAGTTCATTTGTGTCATTGGATTAACATTTAGGTCATTTTTGTCCTCCCTAGGTTTATTCTTGTCCAATTAGGGTTTTTAACCAATCTTGTGCCTCCAATAGGTGTGTTTGTGTCATTGGATGAACATTTAGGTCATTTTCGTCATTCCTAGACTTATTCTTGTCTAATTAGTATTTTTAACCATTCTTGTGCATGCAATAAGTTCATTTGTGTCATTGGATTAACATTTAGGTTATTTTCGTCAACCCTAGCCTTATGCTTGTCCAATTAGGGTTTTTAACCAATCTTGTGCATCCTATAGATGTGTTTGTGTCAATGGATGAGCATTTTGGTCATTTTGGTCCTCCCTAGACTTATTCTTGTCCAATTAAGGTTTTTAACCAATCTTGTGCATGCAATATGTTCATTTGTGTCATTGGATTAACATTTAGGTCATTTTCGTCCTCCCTAGGCATATTCTTGTCCAATTAGGGTTTTTAACCAATCTTGTGCATCCAAAAGGTGTGTTTGTGTCATTGGATGAACAATTAGGTCATTTTCGTCCTCCCTATACTTATTCTTGTCCAAATAGGGTTTTTAACCAATCTTGTGGATGCAATAAGTTCATTTGTGTCATTGGATTAACAATTAGGTTATTTTCGTCAACCCTAGCCTTATGCTTGTCCAATTAGGGTTTTAACCAATCTTGTGCATCCTATAGATGTGTTTGTGTCAATGGATGAACATTTTGGTCATT
>NW_027335080.1:0-1211 GCF_000331145.2 Cicer arietinum
GCGCTTTTCATTTCAAATAATTAATTTACAGCGTTTAAAAAAAAAAAAACACACACACACACACATTTTACAGCGCTTTTTTTACATATTAATTTGAATATGTTTTGAGATATGTTTTGAGAAAGCGCTGTAATTATTCGAATATGTTTTGAGAAAGCGCTGTAATATGCACACCCATATATGAAATTATGGGTGGGCATTTTACAGCGCTTTTTTTACATATTAATTTGAATATGTTTTGAGATATGTTTTGAGAAAGCGCTGTAATATGCCCACTCGTATATGAGTTATGGGTGTGCATTTTACAGCGCTTTTTTTACATATTAATTTGAATATGTTTTGAGATATGTTTTGAGAAAGCGCTGTAATATGCCCACTCGTATATGAGTTATGGGTGTGCATTTTACAGCGCTTGTGTTAAAAAGCGCTCTAAAAGCAGACCCATAACTCATATAATGGGGTGCATATTACAGCGCTTTTTTATGAAGAAGCGCTGTAAAATGTACATAACAAGCGCGCGTTGTATTTACGCCTTTTATAGCGCATTTTTAAAAGCGCTGTTGTATCATTTACAGCGCTCGATTCCACAGCGCTTATGTTTTTGAAAAAGCGCTGTAAATGACTTAAAAAAAGCGCTGTAATATGCGTTTTTTCGCGTAGTGTTTCTTAGATGGTAACTCCACTAAAATAAAAAGAGTATTATGTAAATAAATATCTACACCCTAAAATATAGCAATAAATATAAAGTTAATAGTATATTAATCATTAATAGTCTATTTGATGAACCAAATATCTATTAAAATTAATATGTTAATCAGTAATCTATTAAAATTTACATTTCTAACTATGATATTATTTTAAAGAAATACATATTGCTAAAACTAAACCCATAGTGTAAAATCAGATTAACCAAATAAACCCATCCTACAAATAAAACCCATAAATTATATTTAGTATTAATAATCATAAAAGTATTTTAAGAAATATTAAAATATGTAATAATCTACCGTAAAATCAGATTAACTATGCTCTTTTTTCGCTTGTGTTGTCGTGTAAAAACTATACTCTAACAACAGTCAAGATTTTGAGAAAAAGGAGAAAATATAGCATATGATACAAAATATCACTTTTTCAAAAACTATTTGTGCAAAAGAAGAATTTTCTCGACTCTATCTAATTCTTTGAAAATAATTTGGCTGCAAAGAGATGTT
>NW_027335080.1:1634-3233 GCF_000331145.2 Cicer arietinum
TCAGTAATCTATTAAAATTTACATTTCTAACTACGATATTATTTTAAAGAAATACTTATTGCTAAAAATAAACCCATAGTGTAAAATTAGATTAACCAAATAAATCCATCCTACAAATAAAACCCACAAAATATATTTAGTATTAATAATCATAAAAGTATTTTAAGAAATATTAAAATATGTAATAATCTACCATAAAATCAGATTAACTATTCTCTTTTTTCGCTTGTGTTGTCGTGTAAAAACTATACTCTAACAACAGTCAAGATTTTGAGAAAAAGGAGAAAATATAGCATATGATACAAAATATCACTTTTTCAAAAACTATTTGTGCAAAAGAAGAATTTTCTCGACTCTATCTAATTCTTTGAAAATAATTTGGCTGCAAAGAGATGTTTTTTTGAGTTTGATAAAGCGGGATTCTGAAAACAATTGTAGAAACAAAAAAGTGGGATAAATAGACATTAAGTATTCATTATTCTTTAACCGAAGAAACTTAGAGATTTATCTCTACACTTAGAGAAGTGTTATCCTATTTGACTTTCCAAATGTGACACCCTAAACCCCAAATTAATATCAACTTTTTATTTTAAATTTTATTTTTAAAATAATGAAATTCTAAAAATATAAATAAATAAACTTTCAAACATTTTTATTTTTAAAGGCAAGGAGTATCACGTAATCATGAACATGTCACATTAATCCAAATTTTTGGTCAAACTTAACAACTCGAAATCATAACAGTAGTAAACAAAATCATTTCTGAAGCACACGTACATAAGTTTAATGATAAATGTAAATGTAGTCTCAACCCGCTGTCACTATCAGAGCGAGAATTCCCAAACTAAAAGACGTTAACAAAAAAAAAACATATAATAAAAGTCTTCAAGACAAGATGACTTTCGCCATTCTGGTGGTACAAATCATCACTTGGAGCTTGAAACTCGTATGCGTCCATTGCAAACGCTAAACACAAACAACGAGGGGTGAGTATAGAAATTATGTAATAGTATAAGATAAACGAGGAGAGCACACAATTAGTCAAATAACCACAAACAGGAGAAACACTCAAGATCATAATATCAAAGGTTAATCTAAATCAATCACAATAAAACAACCACAAGGATGAAATGTTATGCATGTCCAATACTCTATACTTCTTCATTATTTGGTACCATTCTACTCTGAAGTACTTGGTTAGGAGGCTTGATACTATGCCACTACAAGAGTGGATGAACAATTCATGAATGGCCAAGTCCTTATAGATCGCCTCATCTCACCACGAGACACATATACGCGACGGTCGGGGGTACTCTTGTGTTGCACGGTAGCTCCCAGCCTTAGGGAATAACCCACTAATCCACTTAGGAATTCCCCACTAGAGGTACACCCAAGGTCTATCAATCTTACCTTACAGATTGACTGTAGCCCTCCACGATCAAACTCATTCATATGTACTTCCCTGAATCACTAGGTTTGTCAAACCCTCCTTATATGATGACAAAATAATCCTAACTCCAAAACCTACAACACATATCTCAGACTTACTCGATCATCACAACTCAATAAGTTTCAGTTTGACTTCACAATATTCATCAT
>NW_027335080.1:3338-4383 GCF_000331145.2 Cicer arietinum
AAGGTCTATCAGTCTTACCTTACAGTTTGACTGTAGCCCTCCACGATCAGGCTCATTCAGTTGTACTTCCCTGAATCACTAGGTTTGTCAAACCCTCCTTATATGATGACAAAATAATCCTAACTCCAAAACCTACAACACATATCTCAGACTTACTCGATCATCACAACTCAATAAGTTTCAGTTTGACTTCACAATATCAATCAATCACGTAAAATCCCAATATTTGATTTACATTACTCATAATTCACAGTCTAGTCTCATCAATCACATAATAAGGAATCAATTAGGTGCACTTTCAAGTAACATCAAAATTTCAATCAAGTAAACAAGAACACTCAAATACATATCATTCATATAATAACAATTAGTATAGGTTTCATAAGTCAAATAACATGCAATCTTAATATAAATTAATTCACAACAATTCTATTGGCTTCTAAATTATATTTTAGTCCTCACTATTACCATTCATATATTGTTAATTAATTATTATTACTCAATAGGGTCCAACCGTACGCAGTAAGCCCCAGATGAGTATCTGCGAATTTCGGTATTCCCGTTCATCCCACGTTATTTTATACTCATAAAGTCGAACCTCCTCTTACCCCTTACCTCGACTTAAAATTTCGTCCAATGAATCTGATATGCTAACGGTTCCTCTCTTTGTCGGTCGTCATCTCTAATAATCCGCGAGAGTTATAGCCACACAACCACCAAATACAAATAATTACTTACTATAAATAAATGATTAAATAAATAAGTAAATAATAAAATAAATAAATTATCTGAATAAATAAATAAGTAAATAAAAAAATTATCCAAATAAATTTATAAATAAATTATCTAAATAATTAAATAAGTAAATAAATAAGTAAAAAAATAAATAATTAAATTATCTACTATTTGTACTACAACCCAAAAATGTATTTAATGTGGTTAAAACATACAAATTACTATAATCAGATTTTGTTTAAAATTTAATAGGATAAAGGGAACTTAATATATATCATGTATAACTAAATAGGATTAAAAAGGGGCTAAA
>NW_027335081.1:0-681 GCF_000331145.2 Cicer arietinum
AAAGTCTAGATGAAATCGAGGACCAGGAGAATCCTATAGCATTCTTCTCCTATATTTATAAATCTGATTCGGGTTCAGCGTCAGATTTCAAATTGTATCCATTGCTTGTTCAAAAATACGTATTTCGGTCAATTTTTTTCATGTGTACGAGAGACCCTTATAGCCTTCTTCTCCCAAATTTATAACTTTGTTTTGGGTTTTGTGTCAAATTCCAAACAAAAACCGTCGTTTTGTTCGAAAATACAGATTTTTGCCCATTTTAGTCGGGAGGTACAAAAATCGTTCAAAAAATCCAGATGAAATCGAGGACCTGGAGACCCTTATAGCATACTTCTCCAAATTTTATAATTGTGTTTCGGGTTCTGAGCCAGATTTCAAACACTAACCATTGTTTTGTTTGAAGATACAAATTTCGGTTCGTTTTAGTCGGGTGGTACGAAAATCGCAAGAAAAGTCCAAATGAAATCGAGGAATGGGAGACCTTTATGCCATTCTTCTCCAAACTTTATACCTGTGGTTCGGGTTCCGAGTCAAAATTCAAACACTAGCCATCGTCTGGTCCAAAAATACATATTTTGGCATATTTTTGTCGATCGATACGAAAATTACCCGAAAAGTCCAGATGAAATCGAGGACCGGGAGACCCTTATAGCATTCTTCTCCAAAATTGATAATTGTGTT
>NW_027335081.1:934-1221 GCF_000331145.2 Cicer arietinum
GATTTGGTTCATTTTAGTAGGGTGGGTCGAAAATCGTCCAAAAAGTCCCGATGAAATTCGGGACTGGGAGACATTTATAACATTCTTTTATAAAATTTATAATTGTGTTTCAAGTTCCGCAACAAATTTCAAACACTAACCAGGAGACCCTTATAGCATTCTTCTCAAAAATTTATAACTGTATTTTGGGCTCCACGGCTGATTTTAAACACTAGCCATCGTCCGGTCCGAAAATACGAAATTCAGTCTGTCTTTGTTGGGTGGTACGAAAATCGCCCCAAAAGTCC
>NW_027335082.1:0-2691 GCF_000331145.2 Cicer arietinum
AACATTTAGGTCATTTCCGTCCTCCCTAGGTTTATTCTAGTCCAATTAGGATTTTTAACCAATTCTGTGCATTTAATAGGTGTGTTTGTGTCATTGGGTGAACATTTAGGTCATTTTCGTCCTCCTTTGATTTATTCTTGTCCAATTAGGGTTTTTAACCAATCTTGTGCATCCAATAGGTGTGTTTGTATCATTGGATGAACATTTAGGTCATTTTCGTCCCACCTAGACTTATTCTTTTCGAACTAGGGTTTTTAACCAATCTTGTGCATCCAATAAGTTCATTTGTGTCATTGGATGAACATTTAGGTCATTTTCGTCCTCCCTAGGTTTATTCTAGTACAATTAGGGTTTTTAACCAATTATGTGCATTCAATAGGTGTGTTTGTGTCATTGGATAAACATTTAGGTCATTTTCGTCATCCCTTGACTTATTCTTGTCCAATTAAGGTTTTTAATCAATCTTGAGCATCCAATAAGTGTGTTTGTATCATTGGATGAACATTTAGGTCATTTTCGTCCTACCTAGACTTATTCTTGTCGAACTAGGGTTTTTAACCAATCCTATGCATCCAATAAGTTTTATTTGGGTCATTGGATGAACATTTAGGTCATCTTCGTCCTCCCTAGTCATATTCTTGTCCAATTAGGATTTTTAACCAATCTTGTGCATCCAATAAGTTCATTTGGGTGAATGGATGAACATTTAGGTCATTCTCTTCCTCCCTAGACTTATTCTTATCCATTTAGGGTTTTTAACCAATCTTGTGCATCCAGTAGGTGTGTTGGTGTCATTGGATGAACGTTTAGGTCATTTTCGTCCTTCCTAGACTTATTCTTGTCCAACTAGGGTTTTTAACCAATCTTGTGCATCCAATCAGTTCATTTGGGTCATTGGATGAACATTTAGGTCATTTTCGTTTTCCCTAGGCTTATTCTAGTCCAATTAGGGTTTTTAACCGATCTTGAGCATCCAATAGGTGTGTTTGTATCATTGGATGAACATTTAGGTCATTTTCGTCCCACCTAGACTTATTCTTTTCGAACTAGGGTTTTTAACCAATCTTGTGCATCCAATAAGTTCATTTGTGTCATTGGATGAACATTTAGGTCATTTTCGTCCTCCCTAGGTTTATTCTAGTCCAATTAGGATTTTTAACCAATTATGTGCATTCAATATGTGTGTTTGTGTCATTGGATGAACATTTAGGTCATTTTCGTCATCCCTTAACTTATTCTTGTCCAATTAGGGTTTTTAATCAATCTTGAGCATCCAATAATTGTGTTTGCATCATTGGATGAACATTTAGGACATTTTCGTCCTACCTAGACTTATTCTTGTCGAACTAGGGTTTTTAACCAATCCTGTGCATCCAATAAGTTTTATTTGGGTCATTGGATGAACATTTAGGTCATTTTCGTCCTCCCTACGCTTATTCTTGTCCAATTAGGATTTTCAACCAATCTTGTGCATCCAATTAGGGTTATTCTAGTCCAATTAGGGTTTTTAACCAATCTTGAGCATCCAATAGGTGTGTTTGTATCATCGGATGAACATTTAGGTCATTTTCATCCTACCTCGACTTATTCTTGTCGAACTAGGGTTTTTAACCAATCTTGAGCATTCAATAAGTTCATCTGTTCCATTGGATGAACATTTCGGTCATTTTCGTCCTCTTTTGGCTTATTCTTGTCCAATTAGGGTTTTTAACCAATCTTGTGCATCCAACAAGTTCATTTGTGTCAACGGATGAACATTTAGGTCATTTTCGTCCTCCCTAAGTTTATTCTAGTCCAATTAGGGGTTTTAACCAATTTTGTGCATCCAATAGGTGTGTTTGTGTCATTGGATGAACATTTAGGTCATTTTCGTCCTCCATAGGTTTGTTCTAGTCCAATTAGGATTTTTAACCAATCTTGAGCATCCAATAGGTGTGCTTGTATCATTGGATGAACATTTAGGTCATTTTCGTCCTACCTAGACTTATTCTTGTCGAACTAGGGTTTTTAACCAATCTTGTGCATCCAGTAGGTGTGTTTGTGTCATTGGATGAATATTTAGGTCATTTTCGTCCTTCCTACACTTATTCTTGTCCAACTAGGGTTTTTAACAAATCTTGTGCATCCAATTGGTGTGTTTCAGTCACTGGATGAACATTTAGGTCATTTTCATCCTCCCTAGGTTTGTTCTAGTCCAATTAGGGTTTTTAACCAATCTTGTGCATTCAATATGTGTGTTTGTGTCATTGGATGAACATTTAGGTCATTTTCGTCCTCCCTAGGTTTGTTCTAGTCCAATTAGGGTTTTTAACCAATCTTGTGCATTCAATATGTGTGTTTGTGTCATTGGATGAACATTTAGGTCATTTTCGTCCTCCCTAGGTTTGTTCTAGTCCAATTAGGATTTTTAACCAATCTTGAGCATCCAATAGGTGTGTTGTATCATTGGATGAACATTTAGGTCATTTTCGTCCAACCTAGACTTATTCTTATCGAACTAGGGTTTTTAACCAATCTTGTGCATCCAATTAGTTTATTTGTGTCTTTGGATGAACATTTTGGTCATTTTCGTCCTCCCTAGGTTTACTCTAGTCCAATTAGGGTTTTTAACCAATTCTGTGCATTTAATAGGTGTGTTTGTGTCATTTGATGAACATTTAGGTCATTTTCGTCCTCCCTTGACTTATTCTA
>NW_027335082.1:2796-3372 GCF_000331145.2 Cicer arietinum
TCTTGTGCATCCAATAAGTTCATTTGTGTCATTGGATGAACATTTAGGTCATTTTCGTCCTCCCTAGGTTTATTCCAGTCCAATTAGGGTTTTTAACGAATTATGTGCATTCAATAGGTGTGTTTGTGTCATTGGATGAACATTTCGGTCATTTTCGTCCTCTCTTCGCTTATTCTTGTCCAATTAGGGTTTTTAACCAATCTTGTGCATCCAATAAGTTCATTTGTGTCATTGGATGAACATTTAGGTCATTTTCGTCCTCCCTAAGTTTATTCTAGTCCAATTTGGGTTTTTAACCACTCTTGTGCATCCAATAGGTGTGTTTGTGTCATTAGATGAACATTTAGGTCATTTTCATCCTCCCTAGGCTTATTCTTGTGCATTTAGGGTTTTTAACCAATCTTGTGCATACAATAGGTATGTTTGTGTCATTGGATGAACATCTAGGTCATTTTCGTCCCACCTAGACTTATTCTTTTCGAACTAGGGTTTTTAACCAATCTTGTGCATCCAATAAGTTCATTTGTGTCATTGAATGGACATTTAGGTCATTTTCGTCCTCCCTAAGTTTATTCT
>NW_027335082.1:3709-4063 GCF_000331145.2 Cicer arietinum
TGGTTCAATTAGGGTTTTTAACCAATCTTGTGCATCCAGTAGGTGTGTTTGTGTCATTGGATGAACATTTAGGTCATTTTCGTCCTTCCTAGACTTATTCTTGTCCAACTAGGGTTTTTAACCAATCTTGTGCATCCAATAAGTTCATTTGGGTCATTGGATGAACATTTAGGTCATTTTCGTTTTCCCTAGGGTTATTCTAGTCCAATTAGGGTTTTTAACCAATCTTGAGCATCCAATAGGTGTTTTTGTATCATCGGATGAACATTTAGGTCATTTTCGTCCTACGTAACTTTTTCTTGTCGAACTAGGGTTTTTAACCAATCTTGTGCATCCAATAAGTTCATTTGTTCC
>NW_027335083.1:0-4560 GCF_000331145.2 Cicer arietinum
AGATAGGTTAAACACCCTAATTGGACAAGAATAAGCCTAGGGACGACGAAAATGACCTAAATGGTCATCTAATTACACAAAAGAACTTATTGGAGGCACAAGATTGGTTAAATACACTAATTGGACAAGAATAAGCCTAGGTAGGACGAAAATGACCTAAATGTTCATCGAATTACACAAATGAACTTATTGGATGCAAAAGATTGGTTAAAAATCCTAATTGCACAAGAAGAAGCCTACGGTGGACGAAAAGAACCTAAATGTTCATCCAATTACACAAAAGAACTTATTGGATGCCCAAGATTTGTTAAAAATCCTAATTGGACAAGAATAAGCCTAGGGAGGACGATAGTGACCTAAATGTTCATCGAATTACACAAATGAACTTATTGGATGCACAAGATTGGTTAAAAACCCTAATTGGACAAGAATAAGCCTAGGGAGGACGAAAATGACCTAAATGTTCACTCAATGACACAAACACACCTATTGGATGCACAAGATTTGTTAAAAACCCTAATTCGACAAGAATAAGGCTAAGGAGGACGAAAATGACCTAATTATTCATCCAATGACACAAATGAACTTATTGGATACAAAAGATTGGTTAAAAACACTAATTCGACAAGAATAAGCCTAGTGAGGACGAAAATCACCTAAATGTTCATCCAATGACACAAATGAACTTATTGGAAGCACAAGATTGGTTAAAAATCCTCATTGCACAAGATTAAGCCTAGGGTGGACGAAAATGACCTAAATGTTCGTCCAATTACACAAAAGAACTTATTGGATGCACAAGATTAGTTAAAAACCCTAGTTGGACAAGAATAAGCCTAGGGTGGACGAAAATGACCTAAATGTTCGTCCAATTACACAAAAGAACTTATTGGATGCACAAGATTAGTTAAAAACCCTAGTTGGACAAGAATAAGCCTAGGGTGGACGAAAATGACCTAAATGTTCGTCCAATTACACAAAAGAACTTATTGGATGCACAAGATTGGTTAAAAACCCTAATTGGACAAGAATAAACCTAGAGAGGACGAAAATGACCTAAATCTTCATCAAATGACACAAATGAACTTATTAGATGCACAAGATAGGTTAAACTTCCTAATTGGACAAGAATAAGCCTAGGGAGGACGAAAATGACCTAAATGTTCATCCAATTACACAAATGAACTTATTGGATGCACAAGATTGGTTAAAAACCCTAATTGCACAAGAATAAGCCTAGGGTGGACGAAAATGACCTAAATATTCATCCAATTACATAAACGAACTTATTGGATGCACAAGATTGATTAAAAATCCTAATTGCACAAGAATAAGCCTAGGGTGGACCAAAATGACCTAAATGTTCATCCAATTACACAAAAGAACTTATTGGATGCACAAGATTGATTAAAAATCCTAATTGCACAAGAATAAGCCTAGGGTGGACGAAAATGACCTAAATATTCATCCAATTACACAAACGAACTTATTGGATGCACAAGATTGATTAAAAATCCTAATTGCACAAGAATAAGCCTAGGGTGGACCAAAATGACCTAAATGTTCATCCAATGACACAAACACACCTATTGGATGCACAAGATTGGTTAAAAACCCTAATTGGACAAGAATAACCTAGAGAGGACGAACATGACCTAAATCTTCATCCAATGACACAAATGAACTTATTAGATGCACAAGATAGGTTAAACACCCTAATTGGACAAGAATAAGCCTAGGGAGGACGAAAATGACCTAAATGGTCATCTAATTACACAAAAGAACTTATTGGATGCACAAGATTGGTTAAAAACCTTAATTGGACAAGAATAAGCCTAGGGAGGACGAAAATGACCTAAATGGTCATCTAATTACACAAAAGAACTTATTGGATGCACAAGATTGGTTAAAAACCTTAATTGGACAAGAATAAGCCTAGGGAGGACGAAAATGACCTAAATGGTCATCTAATTACACAAAAGAACTTATTGGATGCACAAGATTGGTTAAAAACCTTAATTGGACAAGAATAAGCCTAGGGAGGACGAAAATGACCTAAATGGTCATCTAATTACACAAAAGAACTTATTGGATGCACAAGATTGGTTAAAAACCTTAATTGGACAAGAATAAGCCTAGGGAGGACGAAAATGACCTAAATGGTCATCTAATTACACAAAAGAACTTATTGGATGCACAAGATTGGTTAAAAACCTTAATTGGACAAGAATAAGCCTAGGGAGGACGAAAATGACCTAAATGGTCATCTAATTACACAAAAGAACTTATTGGATGCACAAGATTGGTTAAAAACCTTAATTGGACAAGAATAAGCCTAGGGAGGACGAAAATGACCTAAATGGTCATCTAATTACACAAAAGAACTTATTGGATGCACAAGATTGGTTAAAAACCTTAATTGGACAAGAATAAGCCTAGGGAGGACGAAAATGACCTAAATGGTCATCTAATTACACAAAAGAACTTATTGGATGCACAAGATTGGTTAAAAACCTTAATTGGACAAGAATAAGCCTAGGGAGGACGAAAATGACCTAAATGGTCATCTAATTACACAAAAGAACTTATTGGATGCACAAGATTGGTTAAAAACCTTAATTGGACAAGAATAAGCCTAGGGAGGACGAAAATGACCTAAATGGTCATCTAATTACACAAAAGAACTTATTGGATGCACAAGATTGGTTAAAAACCTTAATTGGACAAGAATAAGCCTAGGGAGGACGAAAATGACCTAAATGGTCATCTAATTACACAAAAGAACTTATTGGATGCACAAGATTGGTTAAAAACCTTAATTGGACAAGAATAAGCCTAGGGAGGACGAAAATGACCTAAATGGTCATCTAATTACACAAAAGAACTTATTGGATGCACAAGATTGGTTAAAAACCTTAATTGGACAAGAATAAGCCTAGGGAGGACGAAAATGACCTAAATGGTCATCTAATTACACAAAAGAACTTATTGGATGCACAAGATTGGTTAAAAACCTTAATTGGACAAGAATAAGCCTAGGGAGGACGAAAATGACCTAAATGGTCATCTAATTACACAAAAGAACTTATTGGATGCACAAGATTGGTTAAAAACCTTAATTGGACAAGAATAAGCCTAGGGAGGACGAAAATGACCTAAATGGTCATCTAATTACACAAAAGAACTTATTGGATGCACAAGATTGGTTAAAAACCTTAATTGGACAAGAATAAGCCTAGGGAGGACGAAAATGACCTAAATGGTCATCTAATTACACAAAAGAACTTATTGGATGCACAAGATTGGTTAAAAACCTTAATTGGACAAGAATAAGCCTAGGGAGGACGAAAATGACCTAAATGGTCATCTAATTACACAAAAGAACTTATTGGATGCACAAGATTGGTTAAAAACCTTAATTGGACAAGAATAAGCCTAGGGAGGACGAAAATGACCTAAATGGTCATCTAATTACACAAAAGAACTTATTGGATGCACAAGATTGGTTAAAAACCTTAATTGGACAAGAATAAGCCTAGGGAGGACGAAAATGACCTAAATGGTCATCTAATTACACAAAAGAACTTATTGGATGCACAAGATTGGTTAAAAACCTTAATTGGACAAGAATAAGCCTAGGGAGGACGAAAATGACCTAAATGGTCATCTAATTACACAAAAGAACTTATTGGATGCACAAGATTGGTTAAAAACCTTAATTGGACAAGAATAAGCCTAGGGAGGACGAAAATGACCTAAATGGTCATCTAATTACACAAAAGAACTTATTGGATGCACAAGATTGGTTAAAAACCTTAATTGGACAAGAATAAGCCTAGGGAGGACGAAAATGACCTAAATGGTCATCTAATTACACAAAAGAACTTATTGGATGCACAAGATTGGTTAAAAACCTTAATTGGACAAGAATAAGCCTAGGGAGGACGAAAATGACCTAAATGGTCATCTAATTACACAAAAGAACTTATTGGATGCACAAGATTGGTTAAAAACCTTAATTGGACAAGAATAAGCCTAGGGAGGACGAAAATGACCTAAATGGTCATCTAATTACACAAAAGAACTTATTGGATGCACAAGATTGGTTAAAAACCTTAATTGGACAAGAATAAGCCTAGGGAGGACGAAAATGACCTAAATGGTCATCTAATTACACAAAAGAACTTATTGGATGCACAAGATTGGTTAAAAACCTTAATTGGACAAGAATAAGCCTAGGGAGGACGAAAATGACCTAAATGGTCATCTAATTACACAAAAGAACTTATTGGATGCACAAGATTGGTTAAAAACCCTAATTGGACAAGAATAAGCCTAGGTAGGACGAAAATGACCTAAATCATCATCCAATGACACAAATGAACTTATTAGATGCACAAGAGAGGTTAAACACCCTAATTGGACAATAATAAGCCTAGGGAGGACGAAAATGACCTAAATGGTCATCTAATTACACAAAAGAACTTATTGGATGCACAAGATTGGTTAAATACACTAATTGGACAAGAATAAGCCTAGGGAGGACGAAAATGACCTAAA
>NW_027335083.1:4701-6553 GCF_000331145.2 Cicer arietinum
GGACAAGAATAAGCCTAGGGAGGACGAAAATGACCTAAATGTTCATCCAATTACACAAATGAACTTATCGGATGCACAAGATTGGTTAAAAACCCTAATTGCACAAGAATAAGCCTAGGGTGGACGAAAATGTTCTAATTGTTCATCCAATTACACAAACGAACTTATTGGATGCACAAGATTGATTAAAAATCCTAATCGCACAAGAATAAGCCTAGGGTGGACGAAAATGACCTAAATGTTCATCCAATTACACAAATGAACTTATTGGATGCACAAGATTGGTTAAAACCCTAATTGAACAAGAATAAGCCTAGGAAGGACGAAAATGACCTAAATGTTCATCCAATTACACAAATGAACTTATTGGATGCACAAGATTGGTTAAAACCCTAATTGAACAAGAATAAGCCTAGGAAGGACGAAAATGACCTAAATGTTCATCCAATTACACAAATGAACTTATTGGATGCACAAGATTGGTTAAAACCCTAATTGAACAAGAATAAGCCTAGGAAGGACGAAAATGACCTAAATGTTCATCCAATGACACAAATGAACTTATGGGAGGCACAAGATTTGTTAAAAACCCTAATTGCACAAGTATAAGCTTAGGGAGGACAAAAATGGCCTAAATGTTCATCCAATGACACAAACAAACCTATTGGATGCACAAGATTGGTTAAAAACCCTAATTGGACAAGAATAAGCGTAGGGTGGACGAAAATGACCTAAATGTTCATCCAATTACACAAAAAAACTTATTGGATGCACAAGATTTGTTAATAATCCTAATTGTACAAGAATAAGCCGAGGGAGGACGAAAACGACCTAAATGTTCATCGAATGACAAAAATGAACTTATTTGATGCACAAGATTGGTTAAAAACACTAATTGGACAAGAATAAGCCTAGGGTGGACAAAAATGACCTAAATGTTCATCGAATGACAAAAATGAACTTATTTGATGCACAAGATTGGTTAAAAATCCTCATTGCACAAGAATAAGCCTAGGGTGGACGAAAATAACCTAAATGTTCATCCAATGACACAAACACACCTATTGGATGCACAAGATTTGTTAAAAACCCTAATTGGACAAGAATAAGGCTAAGGAGGATGAAAATGACCTAATTATTCATCCAATGACACAAATGAACTTATTGGATACACAAGATAGGTTAAAAACCATAATTGGAAATGAATAAGCCTAGGGAGGACGAAAATGACCTAAATGTTCATCCAATTACACAAATGAACTTATTGGATGCACAAGATTGGTTAAAAATCCTCATTGCACAAGAATAAGCCTAGGGTGGACGAAACTAACCTAAATGTTCATCCAATTACACAAAAGAACTTATTGGATGCACAAGATTGGTTAAAAATCCTAATTGGAAAAGAATAAGTGACAAGAATAAGCCTAGGTAGGACTAAAATGACCTAAATCTTCATCCAATGACACAAATGAACTTATTAGATGCACAAGATAGGTTAAACACCCTAATTGGACAAGAATAAGCCTAGGGAGGACGAAAATGACCTAAATGTTCATCCAATTACACAAATGAAATTATTGGATGCACAAGATTGGTTAAAAACCCTAATTGCACAAGCATAAGCCTAGGGTTGACGAAACTGACCTAAATGTTCATCCAATTACACAAACGAACTTATTGGACGCACAAGATTGATTAAAGACCCTAATTGAACAAGAATAAGCCTAGGTAGGACGAAAAATGACCTAAATCTTCATCCAATGACACAAATGAACTTATTAGATGCACAAGATAGGTTAAACACCCTAATTGGACAAGAATAAGCCTAGGGAGGACGAAAATGACCTAAACG
>NW_027335083.1:6600-7440 GCF_000331145.2 Cicer arietinum
CAAGAATAAGCCTAGGGAGGACGAAAATGACCTAAATGTTCATCCAATGACACAAACACACCTATTGGATGCACAAGATTGGTTAAAAACCTAATAGGGCAAGAATAAGCCTAGAGAGGACGAAAATTACCTAAATCTTCTTCCAATGACACAAATGAACTTATTAGATTCACAAGATAGGTTAAACACTTTAATTGGACAAGAATAAGCCTAGGGAGGACGAAAATGACCTAAATGTTCATCCAATTACACAAATGAACTTATTGGATGCACAAGATTGGTTAAATACACTAATTGGACAAGAATAAGCCTAGGGAGGACGAAAATGACCTAAATGTTCATCCAATTACACAAATGAACTTATTGGATGCACAAGATTGGTTAAATACACTAATTGGACAAGAATAAGCCTAGGGAGGACGAAAATGACCTAAATGTTCATCCAATTACACAAATGAACTTATTGGATGCACAAGATTGGTTAAATACACTAATTGGACAAGAATAAGCCTAGGGAGGACGAAAATGACCTAAATGTTCATCCAATTACACAAATGAACTTATTGGATGCACAAGATTGGTTAAAAATCCCCACTGCACAAGAATAAGGCTAGGGTGGACAAAAATGACCTAAATTTTCATCCAATGACACAAATGAACTTATGGGATGCACAAGATTGGTTAAAAACCTTAATTGGACACGAATAAGCCTAAGGAGGACGAAAATGACCTAAATGTTCATCCAATGACACAAACACACCTATTGGATGCACAAGATTGGTTGAAAACCCTAATTGGACAAGAATAAGCTTTGGGAGGACGAAAATGACCTAAATGTTC
>NW_027335083.1:8637-9804 GCF_000331145.2 Cicer arietinum
AATTGGACAAGAATAAGTCTAGGTAGGACGAAAATGACCTAAATGTTCATCCAATTACACAAATGAACTTATTGGATGCACAAGATTGGTAAAAATCGTCACTGCACAAGAATAAGCCTAGGGTGGACGAAAATGACCTAAATGTTCATCCAATGACACAAATGACCTTATGGGATGCACAAGATTGGTTAAAATCCTTAATTGGACAAGAATAAGCCTAAGGAGGACCAAAATGACCTAAATGTTCATCCAATGACACAAACACACCTAATTGATGCACAAGATTGGTTGAAAACCCTAATTGGACAAGAATAAGCCTAGGGAGGACGAAAACGACCTAAATGTTCATCCAATGGCACAAATGAACTTATTGGATGAACAAGATTGATTAAAAATCCTAATTGGACAAGAATAAGCCTAGGTAGGACGAAAATGACCTAAATCTTCATCCAATGACACAAATGAACTTATTAGATACACAAGATAGGTTAAACACCCTAATTGGATAAGAATAAGCCAAGGGAGGACGAAAATAACCTAAATGGTAATCTAATTACACAAAAGAACTTATTGGATGCACAAGATTGGTTAAGTACACTAATTGGACAAGAATAAGCCTAGGTAGGACGAAAATGACTTAAATGTTTATCCAATTACACAAATGAACTTATTGGATGCACAAATTTGGTTAAAAATCCTATTTGCACAAGAAGAAGCCTACGGTGGACGAAAAGAACCTAAATGTTCATCGAATTACACAAAAAAACTTATTGGATGCCCAAGATTTGTTAAAAATCCTAATTGGACAAGAATAAGCCTAGGGAGGACGAAAATGACCTAAATGTTCATCGAATGACAAAAATGAACTTATTGGATGCACAAGATTGGTTAAAAACACTAATTGGAAAAGAATATGCCTAGGGAGGACGAAAATGACCTAAATGTTCACCCAATGACACAAACACACCTATTGGATGCACAAGATTTGTTAAAAACCCTAATTCGACAAGAATAAGGCTAAGGAGGACGAAATTGGCCTAATTATTCATCCAATGACACAAATGAACTTATTGGATACAAAAGATTGGTTAAAAACACTAATTCGACAAGAATAAGCCTAGGGAGGACGAAAATCACCTAAATGTTCATCCAATGACACAAATGAAC
>NW_027335084.1:0-703 GCF_000331145.2 Cicer arietinum
GTGTCATTGGATGAACATTTAGGTCATTTTCGTCCCCCTAGGCTTATTCTTGGCGAAATAGGGCTGTTAAAAAATTTTGTGCATCCAATTGGTGGGTTTGTGTCATTGGATGAACATTTAGGTCATTTTCGTCCTCCCTTTGCTTATTCTAGTCGAAATAGGGTTTTTAACCAATCTTATGCATCCAATAGGTGTGTTTGTGTCATTCGATGAACATTCAGGTAATTTTGTCCTCCCTAGACTTATTCTTGTCCAATTAGGGTTTTTAACCAATCTTGTGCCTCCAATAAGTTCATTTGTGTCATTTGATGAATATTTAGGACATTTTTGTCCTCCCTAGGTTTATTCTAGTCCAATTAGGGTTTTTAACCAATCGTGTGCATCCAACAGGTGTGTTAGTGTCTTTGGATGAACATTTAAGTCATTTTCGTCCTCCCTTGGCTTTTTCTTATCCAACTAGGGTTTTAAACGAATCTTGTGCATCCAATAGCTGTGTTTGTGTTGTTGGATGAACATTTAGGTCATTTTTATCCCCCCAAGGCTTATTCTCATTCAATTTGGTTTTTTAACCAATCTTGTGCATCTAATAAGTTCATTTGTGTCATTGGATGAACATTTAGGTCTTTTTCGTCCTCCCTCGGTTTATTCTAATCCAATTAAGGTTTTTAACCAATCATGTGCATCCAATAGGTGTGTTTGTGTC
>NW_027335084.1:1160-6422 GCF_000331145.2 Cicer arietinum
TATTATTGTCCAATTATGGTTTTAAACCAACATTGTGCATCCAATTGGAGTGTTTGTGTCATTGGATGAACATTTAGGTCACTTTCGTCCTCACTAGGCTTATTCTTTTCCAATTATTATTTTTAACCAATCTTAAGCGTCCAATAGGTGTGTTTGTGTCATTGTATGAACATTTAGGTCATTTTCATCCTCCCTAGACTTATTCATGTTCAATTAGGGTTTTTAACCAATCTTGTGCATCCAGTAGGTGTCTTTTTGTCATTGGATGAACATTTAGGTCATTTTCGTCCTCCCTAGGTTTATTCTCTTCCAATTAGGGTTTTTATCCAATCTTATGCATCCAATAGGTGTGTTTGTGTCATTGGATTAACATTTAGGTCATTTTCGTCCTCCCTAGACTTATTGTTGTCCAATTAGGGATTTTAATCAATCTTCTGCATCCAATAAGTTCATTTGTGTCATTGGATGAACATTTAGGTCACTTTCGTCTCCCCTAGGCTTACTCTTGTCCTATTAGGGTTATTAACCAATCTTGTGCATCCAAAAGGTTTGTTTGATTCATTGGATGAACATTTAGGTCATTTTCGTCCTCCCTATCCTTATTCTTGTCCGATTAGGATTTTTAACCAATCTTCTGCATCCAATAAGTGTGTTTGTGTCATTGGATTACATTTAGGTCATTTTCGTCCACCCTAGACTTAATCTTGTCCAATTTGGGTTTTTAACCAATCTTGAGCATCCAATAAATTCATTTGTGTCATTCGATGAACATTTAGGTCATTTTCGTCCTCCCTGGGTTTATTCTAGTCCAATTGGGATTTTTAACCAATCGTGTGCATACAAAAGGTGTGTTTGTGTCATTCGATGAAAATTTAGGTCATTTTCGTTTTCCCTTGGTTTATTCTTATCCAATTAGTGTTTTTAACCAATCTTGTGCGTCCAATAGGTGTGTTTCGGTCACTAGATGAACATTTTAGTCATTTTTGTCCTCCTTAGGTTTATTCTATTCCAATTATGATTTTTTACCGATCTTGTGCATCCAATAAGTGTGTTTGTGTCCTTTGATGAACATTTAGGTCATTTTCGTCCTCCCTAGACTTATTCTTGTCCAATTAGAGTTTTTAATCAATCTTATGTATCCAATAAGTTCATTTGTGTCATTGGATGAACATTTAGGTCATTTTCGTCATCCCTAGGTTTATTCTAGTCCAATTATTGTTTTTAACCAATCTTGTGCATCCAATAGGTGTGTTTGTGTCATTAGATGAACATTTTGGTCATTTTCGTCCCCGTTAGCTTATTCTTAACCAATCTTGTGTATCCAATAAGTTCATTTGTGTCATTGGATGAACATTTAGGTCATTTTCGTCCTCCCTAGGCTTATTCTTGTCCAATTAGGGTTTTTAACCAATCTTGTGCATCTAATAGGTGTGTTTGTGTCATTGGATGAACATTTAGGTCATTTTCGTCCTCCCTAGGCTTATTCTTGTCCAATTAGGGTTTTTAACCAATCTTGTGCATCTAATAGGTGTGTTTGTGTCATTGGATGAACATTTAGGTCATTTTCGTCCTCCCTAGGCTTATTCTTGTCCAATTAGGGTTTTTAACCAATCTTGTGCATCTAATAGGTGTGTTTGTGTCATTGGATGAACATTTAGGTCATTTTCGTCCTCCCTAGGCTTATTCTTGTCCAATTAGGGTTTTTAACCAATCTTGTGCATCTAATAGGTGTGTTTGTGTCATTGGATGAACATTTAGGTCATTTTCGTCCTCCCTAGGCTTATTCTTGTCCAATTAGGGTTTTTAACCAATCTTGTGCATCTAATAGGTGTGTTTGTGTCATTGGATGAACATTTAGGTCATTTTCGTCCTCCCTAGGCTTATTCTTGTCCAATTAGGGTTTTTAACCAATCTTGTGCATCTAATAGGTGTGTTTGTGTCATTGGATGAACATTTAGGTCATTTTCGTCCTCCCTAGGCTTATTCTTGTCCAATTAGGGTTTTTAACCAATCTTGTGCATCTAATAGGTGTGTTTGTGTCATTGGATGAACATTTAGGTCATTTTCGTCCTCCCTAGGCTTATTCTTGTCCAATTAGGGTTTTTAACCAATCTTGTGCATCTAATAGGTGTGTTTGTGTCATTGGATGAACATTTAGGTCATTTTCGTCCTCCCTAGGCTTATTCTTGTCCAATTAGGGTTTTTAACCAATCTTGTGCATCTAATAGGTGTGTTTGTGTCATTGGATGAACATTTAGGTCATTTTCGTCCTCCCTAGGCTTATTCTTGTCCAATTAGGGTTTTTAACCAATCTTGTGCATCTAATAGGTGTGTTTGTGTCATTGGATGAACATTTAGGTCATTTTCGTCCTCCCTAGGCTTATTCTTGTCCAATTAGGGTTTTTAACCAATCTTGTGCATCTAATAGGTGTGTTTGTGTCATTGGATGAACATTTAGGTCATTTTCGTCCTCCCTAGGCTTATTCTTGTCCAATTAGGGTTTTTAACCAATCTTGTGCATCTAATAGGTGTGTTTGTGTCATTGGATGAACATTTAGGTCATTTTCGTCCTCCCTAGGCTTATTCTTGTCCAATTAGGGTTTTTAACCAATCTTGTGCATCTAATAGGTGTGTTTGTGTCATTGGATGAACATTTAGGTCATTTTCGTCCTCCCTAGGCTTATTCTTGTCCAATTAGGGTTTTTAACCAATCTTGTGCATCTAATAGGTGTGTTTGTGTCATTGGATGAACATTTAGGTCATTTTCGTCCTCCCTAGGCTTATTCTTGTCCAATTAGGGTTTTTAACCAATCTTGTGCATCTAATAGGTGTGTTTGTGTCATTGGATGAACATTTAGGTCATTTTCGTCCTCCCTAGGCTTATTCTTGTCCAATTAGGGTTTTTAACCAATCTTGTGCATCTAATAGGTGTGTTTGTGTCATTGGATGAACATTTAAGTCATTTTCGTCCTCCGTTGGCTTATTCTTGTCCAATTAGGGTTGTTAACCAATCTTGTGCATCCAATAGGTGTGTTTGTTTCATTGGATGAACATTTAGGTCATTTTCGTCCTCCTTATTCTTATTCTTGCCCAATTAGGGTTTTTAATCAATCTAGTGTATCCAATAAGTTCATTTGTGTCATTGGATTAACATTTAGGTCATTTTCGTCCCCCCAAGGCTTATTCTCGTTCAATTTGGTTTTTTAACCAATTTTGTGCATCTAATAAGTTCATTTGTGTCATTGGATGAACATTTAGGTCATTTTCTCACTCCCTCGGTTTATTCTAATCCAATTAAGGTTTTTAACCAATCATGTGCATCCAATAGGTGTGTTTGTGTCATTGGATGAACATTTAGGTCATTTTCGTCTCCCCTAGGCTTATTCTTGTCGAAATAGGGTTATTAACAATTTTTGTGCATCCAATTGGTGGGTTTGTGTCATTGGAATTTAGGTCATTTTCGTCCTCCCTATGCTTATTCTTGTCCAAATAGGGTTTTTAACCAATCTTGTGTATCAAATAAATTCATTTGTGTCATTGGATGAACATTTAGGTCATTTTCTTCCTCCCTAGGTTTATTCAGATTCAATTAGGGTTTTTTTAACCATTCTTGTGCATCCAATAGAAGTGTTTGTGTCATTATATGAACATTTAGGTCATTTTCATCCCCCCTTGGCTTATTCTTGTCCAATTAGGGTTATTAACCAATCTTGTGCATCCAAAAGGTATGTTTGTGTCATTGGATGAACATTTAGGTCATTTTCGTCCTCCCTATGCTTATTCTTGTCCAATTAGGGTTTTTAACCAATCTTGTGCATCCAATAAGATCATTTGTTTAATGGGATTAACATTTAGGTCATTTTCGTCCTCCCTATGCTTATTCTTCTCCAATTATGATGTTAATCCAACATTGTGTATCAAATAGGTGTCTTTCTTTTATTCGAAGAACATTTAGGTCATTTTCGTCCTCCCTTGGCTTATTCTTGTGCAATTAGGGTTGTTAACCAATCTTGTGCATCCAATAAGTGTGTTTGTGTCATTGCATGAACATTTAGGTCATTTTCGTCCTCCCTATGCTTATTCTTGTCCAATTAGGGTTTTTCACAAATCTTGTGCATCCGATAAGTTCATTTTTGTCATGGGATTAACATTTAGGTCATTTGCGTTCTCCCTAGGCATATTATTGTCCAATTATGGTTTTAAACCAACATTGTGCATCCAATTGAAGTGTTTGTGTCATTGGATGAACATTTAGGTCATTTTCGTCCTCACTAGACATATTCTTTTCCAATTATTGTTTTTAACCAATCTTATGCGTCTAATATGTGTGTTTGTGTCATTGTATGAACATTTAGGTCATTTTCGTCCTCCCTAGGTTTATTCTATATCAATTTGGGTTTTTAACCAATCTTGTGCATCCAAATGGTGTGTTTGTGTCATTCGATGAACATTTAGGTCATTTTCATCCTCCCTAGACTTATTCATGTCCAATTAGGGTTTTTAACCAATCTTGTGCATCCAGTAGGTGTCTTTTTGTCATTGGATGAACATTTAAGTCATTTTCGTCCTCCCTAGGTCTATTCTGTTCCAATTAGGGTTTTTATCCAATCTTATGCATCCAATAGGTGTGTTTGTGTCATTAGATTAACATTTAGGCCATTTTCGTCCTTCCTAGGCTTATTGTTGTCCAATTAGGGTTTTTAATCAATCTTGTGCATCCAATAAGTTCATTTGTGTCATTGGATGAACATTTAGGTTATTTTCGTCGCGCCAAGGCTTTTTCTTGTTCAATTGGGGTTTTAACCAATCTTGTGCATCCAATAAGTTCATTTGTGTAATTCGATGATTGTTTAGGTCATTTTCGTCCTCCCTAGGTTTATTCTAATTCAATTAGGGTTTTTTAACCAATCTTGGGCATCCAATAGATGTGTTTGTTTCATTGGATGAACATTTAGGTCATTTTCGTCTCCCCTAGGCTTTTTCTTGTCCAATTAGGGTTATTAACCAATATTGTGCATCCAAAAGGTTTGTTGGTGTCATTGGATGAACATTTAGGTCATTTTCGTCCTCCCTATGCTTATTCTTGTCCAACTAGGGTTTTTAACCAATCATTTGCATCCAATAAGTTCATTTGTGTCATGGGATTAACAATTAGGTCATTTTTGTCTTCCCTTGGCTTGTTCTTGTCCAATTATGGTGTTTAACCAAACTTGTGCGTCCAATAGGTGTGTTTGTGTCATTGGATGAACATTTAGGTCATTT
>NW_027335085.1:0-2193 GCF_000331145.2 Cicer arietinum
TAAATTGTATGTCAAAATTTATATATAATGCTTTTGAAAAATAAAGCAATTAATATATAAAACTTCGATATATATATATATAGATTTAGACCGTAGTTGGATGTACGATAGGAATTTTCCTGGAAGAAAGGGTCTTAAACAACGTTTTGCTAACAAGGTTGAAGACTTTCTCAATTTTGCGAGAGTGCAAAAAATTGTCCAAGATGAAGGGGGAATGAGATGTCCATGTTGTTTATGTCGATGTAGACGGTTTAAAAGTGAAGATGAAATAAGAGTGCATTTGTATGCAGATGGATTTATGCCTAACTACTGGATTTGGACTAATCATGGAGAAGAGTCTCCAGCGGCGCCTAATACTAGTACATCTATGGAGAATTATAACACAGGTCCTTCAAGTAGTACTACCATGTTAGGTATAGATTATTATAACTATCAACACTTTGAGGCGATGAATGATATGATCTCGGATGCTGTTGGGGTTAATTTGTCATTCAATGAAGATCAATATGACGATACCGATGGACTTCCCAATGAAGAAGCTCAGAGATTTTATGGTCTTTTGAAAGAGACAAATAAACCGTTGTTTGAAGGTTCTTCAAACTCAAAGTTATCAATGTGTATTAGACTATTAGGTCTAAAGTCTCAATTTCATGTTCCTGATTTAGCTTTGGATTTCATGACTAAAATGATGCTAGATGCAACACCTGTTAGAGATGGTTTGCCGCAAAGTTATTATGATGCGAAACGGTTAGTGTCAAAGTTAGGATTAGGTGTCAAGAGGATTGATTGTTGTGTTAAAGGTTGCATGTTGTATTATGACAATGAATTTGGTATGAATGATGCTAACTTAGTTGAATGCAAATTTTGTCAACAACCAAGGTATCACCAAAGGAATAACTCTAGGGTAAGTAGGGGAAAATCAATTCCAAGGAAAGCAATGTTTTACCTACCTATTGTATCAAGATTGCAGAGATTGTTTGCATCAATACAAACTGCAGGAAATATGACGTGGCATTATGAGAATAGAAGAAATTCAAGCGAGTTGCGACATCCGTCTGATGGTCAGGCATGGAAACACTTTGATCAAATGCATCCTGATTTTGCGTCAGATCCACGCAATGTAAGACTTGGATTATCCTCAGATGGATTTACGCCGTACATACAAGCATCGTCTACTCCTTATTCTTGTTGGCCGGTTATTGTTACTCCTTACAATCTTCCTCCTGATATGTGTATGTCTAAACCTTATATGTTTTTAGCTGCTGTGATACCAGGTCCTTCTAATCCTACAACTGGTATTGATATTTTTTTACAACCTTTGGTTGACGATTTGAAGAGGTTGTGGAATGGTGTCTTGACATATGATATTGCTCGAGAGAAAATTTTATGATGAGAGCTGCATTGATGTGGACCATTAATGATTTCCCCGCTTATGGGATGTTGTCAGGATGGGGCACCCATGGTAAATTAGCTTGTCCTATTTGTATGGAAGATACAAAAGCATTTACTTTAAAATTTGGCGGGAAAGCATCGTGGTTTGACTCGCATCGTAGGTTTTTACCTGTTGATCATGCATTTAGAAGGAACAAAGCTGCATTTATGAAGGGCTATGCAGAAAGTCTAGGACCCCCGCTTAAATTGACATCAGAACAAGTTTGGGATAAAGTAAAAGATATGCCAAAGGTACATGTTGTTAATGGTGTGGCTTGTAAATCACAAGGTTACAGACAATGGCACAATTGGACAAAAAGATGTATTTTTTGGGATCTACCGTATTGGAAAGATAATCTTTTGAGACATAATCTCGATGTTATGCATATTGAGAAAAATTTATTTGACAACATATTTAATATTGTGATGAATGTGAAAGGAAAAACAAAAGATAATGACAAAGCCAGAAAAGACATAGGTATATATTGCAGACGACCAGATTTGTTGTTGGTGGAACAAAACGGCAAGACCCTAAAACCTCGTGCGAATTACACTTTATCTACTGATGAAGCCAAATCTATTTATCGTTGGATCAAAGAGCTGAAGACGTTTGACGGTTATTGTTCTAATTTGGCAAGATGTGCTGATGTGGAAAATGGGAGGATGTGTAACACCCCGTTTTTAATACGAGGGTATATCTTTTTTTTTTTTCAAAAGAAATTAAAATAAAACAAAGTAAAACAAATGAGGAAATGTCTTTGG
>NW_027335086.1:0-1307 GCF_000331145.2 Cicer arietinum
CATTTAGGTCATTTTCGTCCTCCCTAGGATTATTCTTGTCTAATTAGGGTTTTTAACCAATCTAGTGCATACAATAATTTCATTTGTGTCATTGGATTAACATTTAAGTCATTTTCGTCCTCCCTAGGTTTATTCTAGTCCAATTTGGCTTTTTACCCATCTTGTGCATCCAATAGGTGTGTTTGTGTCATTGGATGAACATTTAGGTCATTTTCGTCCTCTCTAGGCTTATTCTTGCCCAATTACGGTTTTTAACCAATCTTGTGCGTCCAATAAGTTCATTTGTGTCATTCAATTAACATTTAGGTCACTTTCGGTCTCCCTAGGCTTATTCTTGTCCAATTAGGGTTTTTAACCAACCTTGTGTATGCAATAAGTTCATTTGTGTCATTGGTTTAATATTTAGGTCTTTTTCTTCCTCGCTAGGCTTATTCTTGTCCAATTAAGGTTTTTAACCAATCTTATGCATCAAATATGTTCATTTGTGTCATTGTATTAACATGTAGGTAATTTTCGCCCACCCTAGGTTTATTCTTGTCCAATTAGGGTTTTTAACCAATCTTGTGCATCTAATAGGTGTGTTTCTGTCATTGGATAAACATTTAAGTTATTTTCGACTCCCTGAGTTTATTCTAGTTCAATTAGGGTTTTTGACAAATCTTGTGCATCCAATAGGTGTGTTTGTGTCATTGGATGAACATTTAGGTCATTTTCGTCCTCCCTAGGCTTATTCTTGTCCAGTTAGGGTTTTTAACCAATCTTGTCCATCTAATAAGATCATTTGGGTCATTGGATTAACATTTAAGTTATTTTCGTCCTCCCTAGACTTATTCTTGTCCAATTAGGGTTTTTAACCAATCTTGTGCATGCAATAAGTTCATTTGTGTCATTGGATGAACATTTAGGTCATTTTCGTCCTCCTTAGGCTTATTCTTGTCCAATTAGGGTTTTTAACCAATCTTGTGCATGCAATAAGTTCATTTGTGTCATTGGATGAACATTTAGGTCATTTTCGTCCTCCTTAGGCTTATTCTTGTCCAATTAGGGTTTTTAACCAATCTTGTGCATGCAATAAGTTCATTTGTGTCATTGGATGAACATTTAGGTCATTTTCGTCCTCCCTAGACTTATTCTTGTCCAATTAAGGTTTTTAACCAATCTTGTGCATGGAATAAGGTTATTTGTGTCATTGGTTTAACATTTAGGTCATTTTCGTCAACCCTAGCCTTATACTTGTCCAGTTTGGGTTTTTAACCAATCTTGTGCATCCTATAGCTGTGTTTGTGTCATTGGATGAACATTTTGGT
>NW_027335087.1:0-6974 GCF_000331145.2 Cicer arietinum
AAAAATATTAAGACTTTTATTTTATAAAATTTTACCAAAATTCAATTTTTTTTTGTTTTTGACCAAAACTCATTTGCACTAATTTTTTTTTCTTTCTGAAATTCATTTTAATAAATTAATTATATTACTTATTGGATTAATTTTTCTATAAATTAAAAACAAACTAAAATATTTTCATAAAATTGTATTTAGTTTTTAATATTAATTTTAAAAAAGATAATTCTAAAGATTTTGTTCCGTTTTTGTCAAGGGGTACAAAAATCGTCCAAATGAAATCGAGGAACGAGAGACCCTTATAACATTCTTCTTCTAAATTTATAATTGTGTTTCGTGTTCCGCATCAGATTTCAAACACTATCCATCGTCTTGTTGAAAATACGGATTTCGGTCCATTTTAGTCGAGTGGTACGAAAATCGCCCGAAAAGTCCAGATGAAATCGAGGACCCGGAGACCCTTATAGAATTCTTCTCTAAAATTTATAACTGTGTTTCGGATTCCACGTCAGATTTCAAACACTAGCTATCGTGTGGTCCGAAAATATAGATTTCTGTCCATTTTTGGTGGGTGGTATGAAAATCGCCCGAAAAGTCCAAATGAAATCGAGGACCAGGAGACTTTTATAGCATTCTTCTCCTAAATTTATAATTGTGTTTCAGGTTTCGCGTCAGATTTCAAATATTAGCCATAGTAGTGTTCGAAAATAGGGCTTTCGGTTCATTCTAATCGGGTGACGGGTGGTACAAAAACCGCCCAGAAAGTCCATATGAAATCGGGGACCGGGACACCCTTATAGCAATCTTCTCCAAAAATTGTAACTGCGTTTCGGGTTCGCATCAGATTTCAAACACTAGCCATCGTCTGGTCCAAAAATATAGATTTTAGGCCATTTATATCAAGGGGTACGAAAGTCTCCTGAAAAGTCCATATGAAATCAAGGACTGAGAGACCCTTATAGCATTCTTCATCTAAATTAATCAATGTGTTTTGGGTTCCGCATCAGATTTCAAACACTATCCACCGTCTTGTTCGAAAATACAGATTTGGGTCCATTTAAGCCTGGTAGTTCGAAAATCGCTCGAGAAGTCTAGAAGAAATCGAGGACCGGGAGACCTTTATAGCATTCTTATCCAAACTTTATAACTGTGTTTCGGGTTCTACGTCAAATTACAAACACTATCCATCGTCTGGTCCGAAATTACGGATTTCAGTGCAATTTGGTTGGGTGGTACGATAATCGCCTGAATTGTCCAGATGAAATCGAGGTCTTGGAGACCCTTGTAGCATTCTTCTCAAAAATTTATAACCGTGTTTCGAGTTCCGCGTCAGATTTCGATCATTAGCCACCGTGTTGTTCGAAAATATAGATTTCGGTCCATTTTAGCCGTGTATTACAAAAAACGCTCGATAAGTCCTGAAGTTATCCAAGAGACCACTGAAAAGATTAAGGTAATTAAGGATAAACTAAAGATAGCTCAAAGCAGGCAAAAGAGCTATGTTGATACCAGGAGAAGGCCTTTGGAGTTTGAGGAGGGAGATCATGTTTTTTTAGAGTTTACCCCCACTATTGGCATTGGAAGAGTGCTAAAGGTCAAGAAGATAAACCCTCGTTCTGTTGGACCCTTTCAAATATAGCAGAGGATTGGTCCTTCTACATACATAATAGCCTTGCCACCCAAACTATGTAATCTACACAATGTTTTTCACGTCTCCTAGTTAAAGAAATACATTCCTAATCCTCACCAAATTTTGAGTCATGAGTCTGTCCAACTCAAGTCAAACCTTACTTATGACCCAATGCCATTCCAAATTATAGATAGAAGTGTAAAAGCATTGAGAAATAAAGAAATTCCCCTAGTGAAGGTTGTTTGGGAAGGGTCTTCGATAGAAGAAGCAACATGAGAAGCAGAGGCAGACATGCAAAGGGAGTATGCTTACCTTTTCCAATAGGTAATCCTCTGAATTTTGAGGGCATTTTTTTTTAAGTGGTGGAGGATGTAACAACTTATCAATTTTGTTAATTTTAAAAAATAAAATAATTAGTTTATTTGTTTAATAAAAAATAAAAAATAAAAAATAAAAAAGAAGGGGCTTTAGACAAATGAAGGGCAACGGCATATTTTCCACTATATATAAAAGTATGTTGTTTTTTGTTTCAGAAAACACACTCCCGTTCATTCTTCTTCTCTCGTTACCGTGAACCACCTCTTTCATCCTCTCAATTTTCAACCTCTCATTTTCATTCATTTTTTTTCTTTCAAATTCGTTAAATCCAAAAGCTTGATAAATCTCCTTACATGTGGGTCAAATTATCATATTCTAAACAAATGATAATAGGTCTTACACTCAACACTTGTAACTAATAGTGAACCAAACAAAAAAAAAAATATATTGGACATTAGGTACTTTATTCATGTTTTTCAAAATTTCAACAAAATGTTATTGCGACTTCGTTAAAGTTGTTGAATTATATCCGCTTAACAACTTAAGCCCTTTTTTTTTCTTTATATGATGAAAATACATACACTAATACAACAAGTAATTACCACTTTCAATTTAGATAAGTTGTTACATCTAAATAGAATCCCCTTCTCTTTTAGATAAGCACATTCCTAAGGGGCATAATTTAGATAAGTTGTTACAATTGAAAAAGTATTTTGTTTAGGGCATATTTTTCCACTATACATAAAAATGTGCCAATTGACTTTCCCCCTTAACTGAAGTCAAAATCAAAGTAATGCATAAAATTCCAAAAAGACAAGAAGATTAGTAGTTTTGAGAAGTCATTTTGTTTGATTTCACTATATATTTTATGTTATGTGACAAGAATAACATCACTTCAGTTAAATAAACTAAAAAGTTGGTGTAAAAAATGTGAATAAATGATATCACTTTGAAAAAGTATTAAAACTTTTATTTTATAAAATTTTACTAAAATTCAATTTTTTTTTGTTTTTGACCAAAACTCATTTGCACTAATTTTTTTTTCTTTATGAAATTCATTTTAATAAATTAATTATATTACTTATTGAATTAATTTTTCTATAAATTAAAAAAAATATTATATATTTTCATAAAATTGTATTTAGTTTTTAATATTGATTTTAAAAAAGTTAACTCTAAAAAGAGATTTGAGCATATAATTATTTACAATTAATTACTGAAACTTAATCAATAAAACTATTTGATTACCTAATCTTTGTACTATTTTGGACTAGAATACATTTGCAATATGCATTACCAAAATTTATTTTTATGAATATTTTTCGTTAACTTATTTGTTTCACTTTTGTAAACCATCACAAAATATTACATAGTTTTAGGAAATTATATCAATTGTTAAATATAATTTATTAAAAAAATGAATTCTAAAAAGAATTTTAACTACACAATTATATCAATAATACTAACATAATTTCATATATACGCACTCAAAAGTAAGTCTATTGTAAATTATTTTTTTACTTTTATATTGACCAAAATATATTATTTTTTTTATGATATAAAATTTTACTAAATCTCGTGTATTACTTTATTACATAACCCATTTGCAATAGTTTTTTTAAAATTTTTTTTTATGAACAAGCATTTTTATACTTTATTTGTATTACATTTTTTGATCAATTTTTGTAAACCATCGTGATTCGTGCAGTGCATAAGTATGTAGTTTAATTATGTTTAAATTATTTTTTATTATAAGTTTCCTATAAAAGAATTCGAAAAATAATTTTAACAATGTAGCTTTTAACAATTACACGGGTAGAACTTCAAAAAATAAAATTTTAATTTCGTCGATTATAATTTTGCAAACTAGATTTGAAATTTTGAGTTATTTAAATTTTAAACTCTAAAATAAGACAAAAGACACATATTTAAATTTGTTATATTTTTATTATTTATTTATTTACATAGATATTCTTGAATAATACATTTTCATTTAAAGGTGCTTCAAAGAGTAATATAAATTTGATTAATTGGTTATAGTATATACAAAAAAGTAACTCAGTAGAGAATATTTAAATCATTTTAATTTTTAAATCATCGACATTTTCGGTTTGCCACTCAATTCTCATGGTGAGCTGATCAATTTCAGTTCAAGTGGAAATGTAGGGATGAACCAGCTGGAGCCATCAAGTCCATTAGGAGGTTCTTTAAGTGGCTTGCCCATTAATAATATTCTCTGTCAAAGTAGTCAGGAAAATTTAAGCAATAATGAGGTGCATGTTGTTCAAAAGACATTACCAAAAGATGGTCTAAATTCATTTCCTCATTATTCACCCAGGTTAGCTGTCGCCGAGTTATGCAGTCAAAGAGAAGATATCCATCGACCTAATTCCGAAATGTGTTCCAGTCACCATGTACAGCCACTGAATTCAGAGTTCCTTAAACGCAACTCGTGTATTGAACAGAACCAACGTGAAAGAGTGCAGAACCACAATGGAAGCACAATGGTTTCTCTGAAAGATGGTTCAGATCACATCTCACTAAGTTCCAGCCCACCAACAGTGAGGTTAATGGGTAAAGATGTTCCGATTGCTAGAAGCAGCCAAGAGATGCAACAATTTACAGGAGTTAAAAAAGTTGTTGACTTATATCCGGTTAACAATTTAAGCCCTTTTTTTTCTTTTGACGATGAAAATACATACACTAATACAACAAGTAATAACCACATTCAAATTAGACTAATAATTTTTAAATAAAAATGTGTCAATTGACTTTTCTCCTTACCTGAAGTCAAAATCAAAGTAATGCATAAAATTCAAAAAAGACAAGAAGATTGATAGTTTTGAGAAGCCATTTTGTTTGATTTCACTATATATTTTATGTTATGTAATAAGAATAACACCACTTCAATTAAATAGACTAAAAAGTTGGTGTAATAAATGTGAATAAATGATATCACTTTGAAAAAATATTAAGACTTTTATTTTATAAAATTTTACCAAAATTCAATTATTTTTTGTTTTTGACCAAAGCTCATTTGCACTAATTTTTTTTCTTTCTGAAATTCATTTTAATAAATTAATTATATTACTTATTGGATTAATTTTTCTATAAATTAAAAAACAAACTAAAATATTTTCATAAAATTGTATTTAGTTTTTAATATTAATTTTAAAAAAGATAATTCTAAAGATTTTGTTCCGTTTTTGTCAAGGGGTACAAAAATCGTCCAAATGAAATCGAGGAACGAGAGACCCTTATAACATTCTTCTTCTAAATTTATAATTGTGTTTCGTGTTCCGCATCAGATTTCAAACACTATCCATCGTCTTGTTGAAAATACGGATTTCGGTCCATTTTAGTCGAGTGGTACGAAAATCGCCCGAAAAGTCCAGATGAAATCGAGGACCCGGAGACCCTTATAGATTTCTTCTCTAAAATTTATAACTGTGTTTCGGATTCCACGTCAGATTTCAAACACTAGCCATCGTGTGGTCCGAAAATATAGATTTCGGTCCATTTTTGTTGGGTGGTATGAAAATCGCCCGAAAAGTCCAGATGAAATCGAGGACCAGGAGACTTTTATAGCATTCTTCTCCTAAATTTATAATTGTGTTTCAGGTTTCGCGTCAGATTTCAAATATTAGCCATCATAGTGTTCGAAAATAGGGCTTTCGGTTCATTCTAATCGGGTGGCGGGTGGTACAAAAACCGCCCAGAAAGTCCATATGAAATCGGGGACCGGGACACCCTTATAGGATTCTTCTGCAAAATTTGTAACTGTGTTTCGGGTTCGCATCAGATTTCAAACACTAGCCATCGTCTGGTCCAAAAATATAGATTTTAGGCCATTTATATCAAGGGGTACGAAAGTCTCCTGAAAAGTCCATATGAAATCAAGGACTGAGAGACCCTTATAGCATTCTTCATCTAAATTAATCAATGTGTTTTGGGTTCCGCGTCAGATTTCAAACACTATCCACCGTCTTGTTTGAAAATACAGATTTGGGTCCATTTAAGCCTGGTAGTTCGAAAATCGCTCGAGAAGTCTAGAAGAAATCGAGGACCGGAAGACCTTTATAGCATTCTTCTCCAAACTTTATAACTGTGTTTCGGGTTCTACGTCAAATTACAAACACTATCCATCGTCTGGTCCGAAATTACGGATTTCGGTGCAATTTGGTTGGGTGGTACGATAATCGCCTGAATTGTCCAGATGAAATCGAGGTCTTGGAGACCCTTGTAGCATTCTTCTAAATAATTTATAACTGTGTTTCGAGTTCCGCGTCAGATTTCGATCATTAGCCATCGTGTTGTTCGAAAATACGGATTTCGGTCCATTTTAGCCGTGTATTACGAAAAACGCTCGAGAAGTCCTGAAGTTATCCAAGAGACCACTAAAAAGATTAAGGTAATTAAGGATAAACTAAAGATAGCTCAAAGCAGGCAAAAGAGCTATGTTGATACCAGGAGAAGGCCTTTGGAGTTTGAGGAGGGAGATCATGTTTTTTTTAGAGTTACCCCCACTATTGGCATTGGAAGAGTGCTAAAGGTCAAGAAGATAAACCCTCGTTCTGTTGGACCCTTTCAAATATAGCAGAGGATTGGTCCTTCTACATACATAATAGCCTTGCCACCCAAACTATGTAATCTACACAATGTTTTTCACGTCTCCTAGTTAAAGAAATACATTCCTAATCCTCACCAAATTTTGAGTCATGAGTCTGTCCAACTCAACTCAAACCTTACTTATGACCCAATGCCATTCCAAATTATAGATAGAAGTGTAAAAGCATTGAGAAATAAAGAAATTCCCCTAGTGAAGGTTGTTTGGGAAGTGTAACACCCCAATTTCTCATTATCTTATTTTAAATAGTATAACGATACAATACGATACTATTTTTTTTATGAGTGTTAAGATGTGTTCTAATTTCTTTAGGGGGTTTGTGTGTTTGTCTTAGTAATTGATTTAAATTATTAGTATTAACCATATTTAACTTACAAAAAATACATCAAATAAAATATATATATA